>NC_085046.1:151268923-151398953 GCF_963662255.1 Cinclus cinclus
TTTTGGAAATTTGGGAATTCAGGCTCAGGAATTTGGGGATTTTTTTTGTTTGTTTTTTTTTTAAGGGGGGGATTTTTTTGGAAATTTGGGAATTCAGGCTCAGGAATTTGAGGATTTTTTTGGGGGGAGGATTTTTTTTTGGGGGGGGGGAATTTTTTTGTTTTTTTTTTTTTTTTGGGGGGGGGTTGGAATTCGGGGCCGTTTCCACCTCCAGGGGCTCCCCCTGGCGCAGCTCCAGCTCCTTCTGGAAATGCTCCAAAGCTCTGGAATGTTCTCCCAGATCCCGGAACGTCGTGGCCAGCGAGACGTGGATCACGGCCAGGTCCCGAGCCTCGAAACCCAGGGATTCAGCCAGGGCCAGCTGGGAGCAGAATTCCCAAAAAATTTAAAAAAAAAAAAAAAAAAAAAAAATTAAAAAGATTAAAAAAAAAAAATAAATGGGAAAAGAGGGGAAAAAAAATGAGAAAAAAAGTGGGAAAAGAGGGAGGGAAAAAAGAAAAGGAAAAGAAAAAAAGGGAAAAAAGTGGGAAAAGAGGGAGGAGAAAAGAAAAGAAAAAGAAAAAAAAGAAAAAAAGGAAAAAATGGGAAAAGAGGGAGAAAAAAAAATGAAAAAAAAAGAAAAAAGTGGGAAAAGAGGGAGGGAAAAAATAAAAGGAAAAAAAAGAAAAAAAAGAAAAAAGTGGGAAAAAAGGAAGGAAAAAAAAGAAAAGAAAAAAAAGAAAAAAAAGAAAAAAAGAAAAAAGTGGGAAAAGAGGGAGGAGAATAAAGGAAAAAAAGGAAAAAAAAAGAAAAAATAAAAAAGTGGGAAAAGAGGGAGAAAAAAAAGAAAAGAAAAAGAAAAAATGGGAAAAGAGGGAGAAAAAAAATGAAAAAAAAAGAAAAAAGTGGGAAAAGAGGGAGGGAAAATAGAAAAGCAAAAGAAAAGAAAAAAAGGGGGAAAAGTGGGAAAAGAGGGAAGGAAAAAATAAAAGGAAAAAAAAGAAAAAAAAGAAAAAAGTGGGAAAAGAGGGAGAAAGAAAAGAAAAAGAAAGAAAAAAGTGGGAAAAAAGGAAGGAAAAAAAAGAAAAGAAAAGAAAAGAAAAAAGAAAAAAAGAAAAAAAAAAGAAAAAAAGGAAAAAAGTGGGAAAAGATGGAGGAAAAAAGAAAAGGAAAAAAGAAAAAAAAAGAAAAAAAGAAAAAAGAGGGAGAAGAGGGAGGGAAAAATAAAAGAAAAAAGAGGAAAAAAAAGGAAAAAAAAGGAAAAAAGTGGGAAAAGAGGGAGAAAAAGAAAAGAAAAAGGAAAAAAAAAGAAAAAAGTGGGAAAAAAGAAGAAAAAGAAAAAAAGAAAAAAGAAAAAAAAAGAAAAAAAAGGAAAAAAAGGAAAAAAAGGGAAAAAAGTAGGAAAAGAGGGAGGAAAAAAAGAAAAAAAAAGAGAAAAAAAAAAGAAAAAATGGGAGAAGAGGGAGGAAAAAGAAAAAGAAAAAAAGGGAAAAAAGTGGGAAAAGAGGGAGGGGAAAAATAAAAAAAAAGAAAAAAAAGAAAAAGAGAAAAAAGTGGGAAAAGAGGGAGAAAAAAAAAGAAAAAAGAAAAGGAAAAAAAAGGAAAAAAAAGGAAAAAAGTGGGAAAAGAGGGAGGGAAAAAAAGAAAAGAAAAATAAAAAAATGAAAAAAAAAGAAAAAAGTGGGAAAAGAGGGAGGAAAAAAAAGAAAAAAGAAAAAAAGGAAAAAAAAAGAAAAAAGGAAAAAAGTGGGAAAAGAGGGAGGAAAAAAGAAAAGGAAAAAAGAAAAAAAAAGAAAAAAAGAAAAAAGAGGAAGAAGAGGGAGGGAAAAATAAAAGAAAAAAGAGGAAAAAAGGAAAAAAAAGGAAAAAAGTGGGAAAAGAGGGAGGGAAAAAAAGAAAAGAAAAATTAAAAAATGAAAAAAAAAAGAAAAAAGTGGGAAAAGAGGGAGAAGAAAAGAAAAGAAAAAGGAAAAAAAAAGAAAAAAAAAGGAAAAAGTGGGAAAAGAGGGAGAAAAAAAAGAAAAAAGAAAAAAAGGAAAAAAAAGAAAAAGAAAAAAGTGGGAAAAGAGGGAGGAAAAAAGAAAAGGGAAAAAAAAGAAAAAAAAAAGAAAAAAGTGGGAAAAAAGGAAGGAAAAAATAAAAGAAAAAAAGAAAAAAAAAGAAAAAAAGAAAAAAGAGGGAGAAGAGGGAGGAAAAAAATAAAAGAAAAAAAAGGAAAAAAAAGGAAAAAAAAGGAAAAAAGTGGGAAAAGAGGGAGAAGAAAAGAAAAGAAAAAGGAAAAAAAAAGAAAAAAGTGGGAAAAAAGAAGAAAAAGAAAAAAAGAAAAAAGAAAAAAAAAAGAATAAAAAAGAAAAAAAGAAAGAAGAAAAAAAGTGGGAAAAGAGGGAGGGAAAAAAGAAAAAAAAAGAGGAAAAAAAAGGAAAAAAAAGAAAAAAAGGGAAAAAAGTGGGAAAAGAGGGAGGAAAAAAAGAAAAAAAAAGGAAAAAAAAAGAAAAAAAAGGAAAAAGGGAAAAAAGTGGGAAAAGAGGGAGAAAAAAAAGAAAAATGAAAAAGAAAAAAAAAAAGAAAAAAAAAGGAAAAAAGTGGGAAAATGTCTCAGTTATTCCCAGATTATTCCCGGAGTTTTATCAGATTGTTCGTAGATTATTTCATGGATAAATCCCAGATTTTTTTTCAGGATAATTCCCGGATTATTTTCATGGATAAATCCCAGATTTTTTTCAGAAAAATTCCCAGATTTTTTCAGGATAATTCTAAGATTTTTCCTGGATCATTCCCAGATTTTTCCAAGATAATTCCCAGATTTTTTCACGATAATTCCCAGATTTTTCCAATATAATTCCAAGACTTTCCCAGGATAATTCCCAGATTTTTCCAGGATTATTCCCAGATTATTTCATGGATAAATCCCAGACTTTTCCAGAAAAATTCCCAGATTTTTCCTGGATCATTCCCAGATTTTTCCAAGATAATTCCCAGATTTTCCCAGGATAATTCCCAGATTTTTTTCAGGATCATTCCCGGATTTTTTCAGGATAATTCCCAGATTTTTCCAAGATAATTCCCAGATTTTTTCAGGATAATTCCATGACTTTTTCAGGATAATTCCCGGATTTTTCCACGATAATTCCCAGATTTTCCCAGGATCATTCCCAGATTTTTCCAGGATTATTCCCAGATTTTCCCAGGATCGTTCCCAGATTATTTAATGGATAAATCCCAGACTTTTTCAGAAAAATTCCCAGATTTTTCCTGGATCATTCCCAGACTTTTCCAGGATAATTCCCAGATTTTCCCAGGATCATTCCCAGATTTTCCCAGGATAATTCCCAGATTTTTCCTGGATCATTCCCAGACTTTTCCTGGATAATTCACACATTTTTCCAGGATAATTCCCGGATCCTTCCTGGATAAATCCCAAATTTTTTCCTGGATAAATCCCAGATTTTTTCCTAGAAAATCCCACATTTTTCCTGAGTAATTCCCAGATTTTTCCCGGATCATTTCCACATTATTCCCTGATTTTTCCTGGATCATTCCCAGATTTTTCCCATATCATCCCCACATTATTCCCATTTTTTTCCTGGATCATTCCCACATCATCCACGGATTTTTCCCAGATTTTTCCTGGATCATTCCCGCATTTTTCCCGGATTTTTCCCGGATCATTCCCACATCATTCCCAGATTCTTCCCCGTAATTCCCAGATGAATTCCCAGATCTTTCCCTCGTTATTCCCGGATTTTTCCTGGATCATCCCCAGATTTTTCCCGCATTTTTCCTGGATCATTCCCACATCATTCCCGGATTCTTCCCCGTAATTCCAGGATGAATTCCCAGATCTTTCCCTCATTATTCCCGGATTTTTCCTGGATCACTCCCACATCATTCCCAGATTTTTCCCAGATTTTCCCCGGATCACTCCCACATCATTCCCAGATTTTCCCTGGATCACTCCCACATCATTCCCGCATTTTTCCCGGATCACTCCTGCATTGTTCCCGGATTCTTCCCGGATAACTCCCCGTTATTCCCAGATGAATTCCCAGCTCTTTCCCTCGTTATTCCCAGATTTTTCCTGGATCATCCCCAGATTTTTCCCATTTTTTTCCTGGATCACTCCCACATCATTCCCAGATTTTTCCCCGGATCACTCCCACATCATTCCCGCATTTTTCCCAGATTTTTTCCCCGGATCACTCCCACATCATTCCCAGATTTTTCCCAGATTTTCCCCAGATCACTCCCACATCATTCCCAGATTTTTTCCCCGGATCACTCCCACATCATTCCCGCATTTTTCCCAGATTTTTTCCCCGGATCACTCCCACATCATTCCCGCAATTTTCCCAGATTTTTCCCCGGATCACTCCCACATCATTCCCAGATTTTCCCTGGATCACTCCCACATCATTCCCGCATTTTTCCCAGATTTTCCCCGGATCACTCCCACATCATTCCCACATCATTCCCAGATTTTTCCCCGGATCACTCCCACATCATTCCCAGATTTTTCCCCGGATCACTCCCACATCATTCCCGCATTTTTCCCAGATTTTCCCCGGATCACTCCCACATCATTCCCAGATTTTCCCTGGATCACTCCCACATCATTCCCGCATTTTTCCCGGATCACTCCTGCATTGTTCCCGGATTCTTCCCGGATAACTCCCCGTTATTCCCAGATGAATTCCCAGCTCTTTCCCTCGTTATTCCCAGATTTTTCCTGGATCATCCCCAGATTTTTCCCAGATTTTCCCCGGATCACTCCCACACTTTTCCCAGATTTTCCCCGGATCACTCCCACATCATTCCCGCATTTTTCCCAGATCACTCCCACATCATTCCCGCATTTTTCCCAGATTTTTCCCCAGATCACTCCCACATCATTCCCGCATTTTTCCCAGATTTTTCTCTGGATCACTCCCACATCATTCCCGCATTTTTCCCAGATTTTCCCCGGATCACTCCCACATCATTCCCGCATTTTTCCCAGATTTTCCCCGGATCACTCCCACATCATTCCCAGATTTTTCCCCGGATCACTCCCACATCATTCCCAGATTTTCCCCGGATCACTCCCACATCATTCCCAGATTTTTCCCCGGATCACTCCCACATCATTCCCGCATTTTTCCCAGATTTTTTCCCCGGATCACTCCCACATCATTCCCAGATTTTCCCAGATTTTCCCCGGATCACTCCCACATCATTCCCAGATTTTTCCCCGGATCACTCCCACATCATTCCCGCATTTTTCCCAGATTTTTTCCCCGGATCACTCCCACATCATTCCCAGATTTTTCCCAGATTTTCCCCAGATCACTCCCACATCATTCCCAGATTTTTTCCCCGGATCACTCCCACATCATTCCCGCATTTTTCCCAGATTTTTCCCCGGATCACTCCCACATCATTCCCAGATTTTCCCCGGATCACTCCCACATCATTCCCGCATTTTTCCCAGATTTTTTCCCCGGATCACTCCCACATCATTCCCAGATTTTCCCAGATTTTCCCCGGATCACTCCCACATCATTCCCAGATTTTTCCCCGGATCACTCCCACATCATTCCCGCATTTTTCCCAGATTTTTTCCCCGGATCACTCCCACATCATTCCCAGATTTTTCCCAGATTTTCCCCAGATCACTCCCACATCATTCCCAGATTTTTTCCCCGGATCACTCCCACATCATTCCTGCATTTTTCCCAGATTTTTCCCCGGATCACTCCCACATCATTCCCAGATTTTCCCCGGATCACTCCCACATCATTCCCGCATTTTTCCCAGATTTTTTCCCCGGATCACTCCCACATCATTCCCAGATTTTCCCAGATTTTTCCCCGGATCACTCCCACATCATTCCCAGATTTTCCCCGGATCACTCCCACATCATTCCCGCATTTTTCCCAGATTTTTCCCCGGATCACTCCCACATCATTCCCGCATTTTTCCCAGATTTTTCCCTCGTTGCTCCCGGATAAATTCCCAGCCCTTCCTTTGCCCCGTTATTCCCGTTTTTTTTTATTCCCCCCGGACGGTTCCCGGATTTTTCCCGTACCTGTTTCCCGTAGTACTCGGCCGCCCTGCGGAAGTCCCCGAGCTGGGCCAGGCTGTCCCCGAGGCGCTCGCACAGGGACACGGCCGGGGACGCAGAGGGGACAGCGGCGTCACCTCCGGACAGACGGGACAGACAGCGGGACACGCGCGAGGCTGAGGGGACACACGGGGACAGCGTCGGGGACAATGGGGACAGGGTTGGGGACAATGGGGACAGCGTTGGGGACATCGGGGACAGCGTTGGGGACAATGGGGACGGACGTTGGGGACACTGGGGACAGCCCTGGGGACAATGGGGACAGCGTTGGGGACAATGGGGACGGACGTTGGGGACATTGGGGACAGCCCTGGGGACAATGGGGACAGCGTCGGGGACATCGGGGACAGCCCTGGGGACAATGGGGACATTGGGGACAGTGTTGGGGACATTGGGGACAGCCCTGGGGACATTGGGGACATTGGGGACAATGTTGGGGACATTGGGGACAGCCCTGGGGACATTGGGGACATTGGGGACAATGTTGGGGACATTGGGGACAGCGTTGGGGACATTGGGGACAGCCCTGGGGACAATGGGGACAGCGTTGGGGACATTGGGGACAGCCCTGGGGACAATGGGGACGGACGTTGGGGACATTGGGGACAGGGTTGGGGACAATGGGGACAGCGTCGGGGACAATGGGGACAGCCCTGGGGACACTGGGGACAGCGTTGGGGACATTGGGGACAGCCCTGGGGACACTGGGGACAGCGTTGGGGACATTGGGGACAGCCCTGGGGACAATGGGGACATTGGGGACAGCGTTGGGGACATTGGGGACATTGGGGACAATGTTGGGGACATCGGGGACATCCCTGGGGACACTGGGGACAGCTTTGGGGACAATGGGGACAGTGTTGGGGACATCGGGGACAGCCCTGGGGACAATGGGGACAGCCCTGGGGACATTGGGGACAGCTTTGGGGACATTGGGGACAGTGTTGGGGACATTGGGGACAGCCTTGGGGACAATGGGGACAGCTTTGGGGACATCCCTGGGGACATTGGGGACATCCCTGGGGACACTGGGGACAGCTTTGGGGACAATGGGGACAGCCCTGGGGACATTGGGGACAGTGTTGGGGACATTGGGGACAGCCCTGGGGACAATGGGGACAGCCCTGGGGACATTGGGGACAGTGTTGGGGACATTGGGGACAGCTTTGGGGACATCCCTGGGGACATTGGGGACATTGGGGACAATGGGGACAGCCCTGGGGACATTGGGGACATCCCTGGGGACATTGGGGACATCCCTGGGGACATTGGGGACAGCGCTGGGGACATTGGGGACATTGGGGACATTGGGGACAATGGGGACAGCCCTGGGGACATTGGGGACATCCCTGGGGACATTGGGGACAGCCCTGGGGACATCACTGGGGCTTGGGACATTTGGGAGCCAATTTTGGACATTTTTGGGTGACTTGGTGCCAATTTGGGGACACCTGGGGACATTTCCGTGTCACGTGGGGCCGTTTTGGTTCCATTTTGGGCCATTTTGGCTCCATTTTTGTTCCATTTTTGGGGCCCTTTCAGTCCCATTTTTGGGGCCATTTCAGTTCCATTTTTGGGCCGTTTCGGCTCCATTTAGGTTCCATTTTTGGGGCCATTTCAGCTCCATTTTGGGGCCATTTTGGCTCCATTTTTGTTCCATTTCAGTCCCATTTTTGGGCCGTTTCGGCTCCATTTTGGGGCCATTTTGGCTCCATTTTTGGGGCCATCTCAGTCCCATTTTTGGGCCATTTCGGCTCCATTTTTGTTCTGTTTTTGGGGCCCTTTCAGTCCCATTTTTGGGCCATTTCGGCTCCATTTTTGTTCCATTTCAGTCCCATTTTTGGGCCGTTTCGGCTCCATTTTGGCTCCATTTTTGTTCCATTTTTGGGGCCATTTCAGCTCCATTTTGGGGCCATTTTGGCTCCATTTTTGTTCTGTTTTTGGGGCCATCTCAGTCCCATTTTTGGGCCATTTTGGCTCCATTTTGGGGCCATTTCAGTCCCATTTTTGGGGCCATTTCAGTTCCATTTTTGGGGCCATTTTGGCTCCATTTAGGTTCCATTTTTGGGGCCCTTTCAGTCCCATTTTTGGGCTGTTTCGGCTCCATTTTGGCTCCATTTCTGTTCCATTTTTGGGGCCCTTTCAGTCCCATTTTTGGGCCATTTTGGCTCCATTTTTGTTCCATTTTTGGGGCCATTTCAGTCCCATTTTTGGGCCGTTTCGGCTCCATTTTTGTTCCATTTCAGTTCCATTTTTGGGCCGTTTCAGCTCCATTTCTGTTCCATTTTTGGGCCATTTTGGCTCCATTTTTGTTCCATTTTTGGGGCCATCTCAGTCCCATTTTTGGGCCATTTTGACTCCATTTTTGTTCCATTTTTGGGGCCCTTTCAGTTCCATTTTTGGGCCATTTAGGCTCCATTTAGGTTCCATTTTTGGGGCCATTTCAGCTCCATTTTGGGGCCATTTTGGCTCCATTTTTGGGGCCATCTCAGTCCCATTTTTGGGCCATTTCGGCTCCATTTTTGTTCCATTTCAGTCCCATTTTTGGGCCGTTTCGGCTCCATTTTGGCTCCATTTTTGTTCCATTTTTGGGGCCATTTCAGTTCCATTTTTGGGCCATTTTGGCTCCATTTAGGTTCCATTTTTGGAGCCATTTCGGCTCCATTTTGGGGCCATTTTGGCTCCATTTTTGTTCTGTTTTTGGGGCCCTTTCAGTCCCATTTTTGGGCCGTTTTTAGCTCCATTTTGGGGCAATTTTGGCTCCATTTTTGTTCCATTTCAGTCCCATTTTTGGGCCGTTTCGGCTCCATTTTTGGGCCATTTTGGCTCCATTTTGGGGCCATTTTTGGGGCCATCTCAGTCCCATTTTTGGGCTGTTTGGGCTCCATTTTTGGGGCCATTTCAGTCCCATTTTTGGGCCACTTCAGTTCCATTTTTGGGCCATTTTGGCTCCATTTTTGTTCCATTTTTGGGGCCCTTTCAGTCCCATTTTTGGGCCGTTTCAGCTCCATTTTGGGGCCATTTTTGGGGCCCTTTCAGTCCCATTTTTGGGCCATTTCGGCTCCATTTTGGGGCCATTTTGGCTCCATTTCTGTTCCGTTTTTGGGGCCATTTCAGTCCCATTTTTGGGCCATTTAGGTTCCATTTTTTGGGCCGTTTCGGCTCCATTTTGGGGCCATTTTGGCTCCCTTTCTGTTCCGTTTTTGGGGCCATCTCAGTCCCATTTTTGGGCCGTTTGGGCTCCATTTAGGTTCCGTTTTTGGGGCCATTTCAGCTCCATTTTGGGGCCATTTTGGCTCCATTTTTGTTCTGTTTTTGGGGCCATTTCAGTCCCATTTTTGGGCCGTTTTTAGCTCCATTTTGGGGCCATTTTGGCTCTATTTTTGTTACATTTCAGTCCCATTTTTGGGCCATTTTGGTTCCATTTTGGCTCCATTTAGGTTCCATTTTTGGGGCCCTTTCAGTCCCATTTTTGGGCCATTTCAGTTCCATTTTTGGGCCATTTTGGCTCCATTTTTGTTCCATTTTTGGGGCCATTTCAGTTCCATTTTTGGGCCGTTTCAGCTCCATTTTGGGGCCATTTTTGGGGCCCTTTCAGTCCCATTTTTGGGCCGTTTCGGCTCCATTTTTGTTCCATTTCAGTCCCATTTTTGGGCCGTTTTGGCTCCATTTTGGGGCCATTTTGGCTCCATTTTTGTTCTGTTTTTGGGGCCATCTCAGTCCCATTTTTGGGCCATTTTGGCTCCATTTTTGGGGCCATTTCAGTCCCATTTTTGGGCCGTTTCAGCTCCATTTTGGGGCCCTTTCAGTCCCATTTTTGGGCCGTTTCGGCTCCATTTTGGGGCCATTTTGGCTCCATTTTTGTTCCATTTTTGGGGCCATTTCAGTTCCATTTTTGGGCCATTTAGGTTCCATTTTTGGGGCCATTTCAGTCCCATTTTTGGGCCATTTAGGTTCCATTTTTTGGGCCGTTTCGGCTCCATTTTGGGGCCATTTTGGCTCCATTTTTGTTCCATTTTTGGGGCCCTTTCAGTTCCATTTTTGGGGCCATTTTGGCTCCATTTAGGTTCCATTTTGGGGCCGTTTCGGCTCCATTTCTGTTCCATTTTTGGGGCCATTTCAGTCCCATTTTTGGGCCATTTTGGCTCCCTTTCTGTTCCGTTTTTGGGGCCATCTCAGTCCCATTTTTGGGCCGTTTGGGCTCCATTTTGGGGCTCAGTTTCGGGGTCCCTTTCGGGATCCCTTTCCCGGTGCCACTGACCGTGCCTCAGGCTGTGCCGCAGTCGCCTCCTCTCAGCCTCCCCGGGGTTGCCCAGGGCCAGCGCCCGGCGCAGCGCCCGCCTGGCGCCCTCAAAGTCACCCAGGGACAGCAAAACCTGGGAAAAGAAATCCCAGAATTCCCAAAAAAATCCCCAGGAATTCCCCAAAAAAAGCGCCAAAATTAAGAAAAAAAAAATCCCCCAAAAAAACCCCAAAATTCCCAAGGAATCCCAAAATTCTGGCGCCCTCAAAGTCACCCAGGGACAGCAAAACCTGGGAAAAGAAATCCCAGAATTCCCAAAAAATCTCCAGGAATTCCCCCCCCAAAAAAAGCCAAAATTAAGAAAACAAAATATCCCAAAAAAACCCCAAAATTCCCAAGGAATCCCAAAATTCTGGCGCCCTCAAAGTCACCCAGGGACAGCAAAACCTGGGAAAAGAAATCCCAGAATTCCCAAAAAAATCCCCAGGAATTCCCCAAAAAAAAAAAGCCAAAATTAAGAAAACAAAATATCCCAAAAAAACCCCAAAATTCCCAAGGAATCCCAAAATTCTGGTGCCCTCAAAGTCACCCAGGGACAGCAAAACCTGGGAAAAGAAATCCCAGAATTCCCAAAAAAATCCCCAGGAATTCCCCAAAAAAAGCCAAAATTAAGAAAAAAAAACATCCCCCAAAAAAACCCCAAAATTCCCAAGGAATCCCAAAATTCTGGCGCCCTCAAAGTCACCCAGGGACAGCAAAACCTGGGAAAAGAAATCCCAGAATTCCCAAAAAAATCTCCAGGAATTCCCCCCCCAAAAAAAGCCAAAATTAAGAAAAAAAAAAAAATCCCAAAAAAACCACAAAATTCCAAAGGAATCCCAAAAAAAAAAACCCAAAATTCCCAAGGAATCCCAAAAAAAAAATCCAAAAAATTCCAAAGGAATCCCAAAATTCTGGCGCTCTCAGAGTCACCCAAAGACAGCAAAACCTGGGAAAAGAATTCCCAGAATTCCCAAAAAAATCCCCAGGAATTCCCCAAAAAAAAAGCCAAAACAAAGAAAAAAAAAAATCCCCAAAAAAAACCCAAAATTCCCAAGGAATCCCAAAATTCTGGCGCCCTCAAAGTCACCCAGGGACAGCAAAACCTGGGAAAAGAATTCCCAGAATTCCCAAAAAAATCTCCAGGAATTCCCCAAAAAAAGCCAAAATTAAGAAAAAAAAAACAAACCCCAAAAAAACCCCAAAATTCCCAAGGAATCCCAAAATTCTGGCGCCCTCAAAGTCACCCAGGGACAGCAAAACCTGGGAAAAGAAATCCCAGAATTCCCAAAAAAATCCCCAGGAATTCCCCAAAAAAAGCCAAAATTAAGAAAAAAAAACATCCCCCAAAAAAACCCCAAAATTCCCAAGGAATCCCAAAATTCTGGCGCCCTCAAAGTCACCCAGGGACAGCAAAACCTGGGAAAAGAAATCCCAGAATTCCCAAAAAAATCCCCAGGAATTCCCCAAAAAAAGCGCCAAAATTAAGAAAAAAAAACATCCCCCAAAAAAACCCCAAAATTCCCAAGGAATCCCAAAATTCTGGCGCCCTCAAAGTCACCCAGGGACAGCAAAACCTGGGAAAAGAATTCCCAGAATTCCCAAAAAAATCTCCAGGAATTCCCCAAAAAAAAGCCAAAATTAAGAAAAAAAAAACATCCCCAAAAAAACCACAAAATTCCCAAGGAATCGCAAAAAAAAATCCAAAAAATTCCCAAGGAATCCCAAAATTCTGGCGCCCTCAAAGTCACCCAGGGACAGCAAAACCTGGGAAAGGAAATCCCAGAATTCCCAAAAAAATCTCCAGGAATTCCCAAAAAAAAGCCAAAATTAAGAAAAAAAAAACATCCCAAAAAAACCCCCAAAATTCCCAAGGAATCACAAAAAAAAAATCCAAAAAATTCCCAAGGAATCCCAAAATTCTGGTGCCCTCAAAGTCACCCAGGGACAGCAAAACCTGGGAAAAGAAATCCCAGAATTCCCAAAAAAATCCCCAGGAGTTCCTAAAAAAAATCCTGAAAATAAATAAAAAAAAAATCCCAGAAAAATTCCCAAAAAATTCCCAAAAAATCCCCAAAAACTCTCAAAAAATCCTCAAAAAATCCCAAAAAATCCCCAAAAAATCCCCCAAAAAATCTCAAAAAATCCTCAAAAAATCCCAAAAAATCCCCAAAAAATCCCCCAAAAAATCTCAAAAAATCCTCAAAAAATCCCAAAAAATCCCCAAAAAATCCCAAAAAATCCTCAAAATCCCCCAAAAAATCTCCAAAAATCCCCAAAAAATCCCCAAAAAACCCCCAAAAAATCCCATAAAATCCCAAAAAATCCCCAAAAAATCCCCCAAAAAATCCTAAAAAATCCCCCAAAAATCCCCCAAAAAATCCCCAAAAAATCCCAAAAAATCCCCAAAAAATCCCCAAAAAATCTCAAAAAATCCCCAAAAAATCCCAAAAAATCCCCAAAAATCCCCCAAAAAATCTCCAAAAATCCCCAAAAAATCCCCAAAAATATCACAAAAAATCCCAAAAAATTCCTAAAAAATCCCTCAAAAAATCCTAAAAAATCCCCAAAAAATCCCCCAAAAAATCCTAAAAAATCCCAAAAAAAATCCCAAAAAATCCCCAAAAATCCCCCAAAAAACCCCTAAAAAAATCCCCAAAAAATCCTCAAAAATCCCCAAAAAATCCCCAAAAAATCCCAAAAAATTTCCAAAAAATCCCAAAAAATCCCCAAAAAATCCCCAAAAATCCCCCAAAAAATCTCCAAAAATCCCAAAAAATCACTAAAAAATCCCCCAAAATTCCCAAAAAAACCCTCAAAAAATCCCTAAAAAATCCTCAAAAAAATCCTCAAAAATCCCCAAAAAATCCCCAAGAATCCCCCAAAAAATCTCCAAAAATCCCAAAAAATCACTAAAAAATCCCCAAAAATTCCAAAAAAAACCCTCAAAAAATCCCTAAAAAATTCTCAAAAAAATCCTCAAAAATCCCCAAAAAATCCCCAAAAAATCCCCAAAAAATCCCAAAAAATCCCCAAAAAATCCCAAAAAATCCCCAAAAATCCCCAAAAAATCTCCAAAAATCCCCAAAAAATCCCCAAAAAATCCCCTAAAAACTCTCAAAAAATCCTCAAAAAATCCCCCAAAAAATCCCAAAAAATCCCAAAAAATTCCTAAAAAATCCCCAAAAAAAATCCCAAAAAATCCCCAAAAAATCCCCAAAAAAAACCCCAAAAATCCCAAAAAAATCCCAAGAAATCCCCAAAAAATCCTCAAAAATCTCCGAAAAAATATTCAAAAATCCCAAAAAAATCCCCAAAAAATCCTCAAAAATCCCCCAAAAAATCCCAAGAAATCCCCAAAAAATCCTCAAAAATCCCCGAAAAAATTTCCAAAAATCCCAAGAAATCCCCAAAAAATCCCCAAAAAAATCCCCAAAAAAATCCCCAAAAAATCCCAAAAAATCCCCCAAAAAATCCCCAAAAAATCCCCAAAAATCCCCAAAAAATCCCCAAAAAATCCCAAGAAATCCCCAAAAATATCCCCCAAAAAATCCCCCAAAAAATCCCCAAAAAATCCCAAAAAATCCCCCAAAAAATCCCCAAAAAATCCCCAAAAATCCCCCAAAAAAATCTCCAAAAATCCCCAAAAAATCACTAAAAAATCCCCTAAAAACTCTCAAAAAATCCTCAAAAAAATCACCAAAAAAATCCCAAAAAAATCCCTAAAAAATCCCCAAAAAAATCCCAAAAAATCCCCAAAAAATCCCCCAAAAATCCCCAAAAAATCCCCAAAACATCCCAAAAAACCCCCAAAAAAATCTCCAAAAATCCCTAAAAAAATCCCCAAAAAATCCCCAAAAAATCTCCAAAAATCCCCCAAAAAATCCCCAAAAAACCCTCAAAAAATCCCCAAAAAATCCCAAAAAAATCCCAAAAAAATCCCCAAAAAACCCCCAATAAATCTCCAAAAAATCCCCAAAAATCCTCAAAAAATCCCCAAAAAAATCCCAAAATATCCCCAAAACATCCCAAAAAATCCCTAAAAAAATCTCAAAAAAATCCCTCAAAAACTCCTAAAAAATCCCCAAAAAATCCCCAAAAATTCCCCAAAAAATCTCCAAAAATCCCCAAAAAATCCCAAAAAATCCTCAAAAAATCCCCAAAAAAATCCCAAAAAATCCCCAAAAAATCCTCAAAAAAATCCCCCAAAAAATCTCCAAAAATCCCCGAAAAATCACTAAAAAATCCCCTAAAAACTCTCAAAAAATCCTCAAAAAATCCCCAAAAAAATCCCAAAAAACCTCCAAAAAATCCCTAAAAAAATCCCAAAAAATCCTCAAAAATCCCGCAAAAAAATCTCCAAAAATCCCAAAAAAATCCCCAAAAAATCCCCAAAAAATCCCAAAAAATCCCCAAAAATCCCCCAAAAAATCTCCAAAAATCCCCAAAAAATCACTAAAAAATCCCCAAAAATTCCCAAAAAAACCCTCAAAAAATCCCTAAAAAATTCTCCAAAAAATCCTCAAAAATCCCAATAAATCCCCAAAAATCTCCAAAAAATCCCCAAAAAATCCCTAAAAAATCCTAAAAAATCCCAAAAAATCCCCAAAAAATCCCCAAAACCCCCAAAAAATCCCCAAAAAATCCCCAAAAAATCCCCAAAAACCCCCAAAAACCCCCAAAAAATCCCCAAAAAATCCCCAAAAAACCCTCAAAAAATCCCAAAAAATCCCCAAAAAACCCCCAAAAAATCCCCAAAAAATCCCAAAAAATCCCCAAAAAATCCCCAAAAAATCCCCCAAAAAAAATCCCCAAAAACCCCCAAAAATCCCAAAGCCCCCCCAAATTCCCCCCGACCTTTCCCACCTGGGCTGTGGCCGCCTGAGTTTCCCTCTCGAGCTCAGCATTCCCGAGGCTCCGGGCGCATTCCCGAGCTTTCCCGAGGCTCCCAAGGGATTCCTGGAATTCCGCCCCTCGTTGCTGCAGCAGCCCCAGGTTAAAATGGGCCCGGAATTGATCTTCCAAACATTGGGATTCCCTGGGGGAGGGGAAAAAAAACAAAAAAAAAAAAATTGGGAATCAGGAGATAATTCCCAAAAAAATTCAACCCCGCAATTCCTAAAATTCCTAAAAAAAAATCAATCCCAGAATTCCCAAAATTCACAAAACTACAATCCCAGATTCCCAAAATTCCCAAAAAAATCCAAACCCAGATTCCCAAAATTCCTAAAAAAAATCCAATCCCAGATTCCCAAAACTCCCAAAATTCCAATCCCAGATTCCAAAAATTCTCAAAAAATTCAATCTCAGATTCCCAAAATTCCCAAAAAAAATCCAACCCCAGATTCCCAAAATTTCTAAAAAAATTCCAATCCAAGATTCCCAAAATTCCCAAAATTCCAATCCCAGATTCCCTAAACTCCCAAAATCCCAATCCCAGAATTCCCAAAATTCCCAAAATTCCAATCCCAGATTCCCAAAAGTCCAAAACTTCCCATCCCAGATTCCCAAAATTCCCATCCCAGATTCCCAAAATTTCCAAAAATTCCAATCCAAGATTCCCAAAATTCCCAAAATTCCAATTCCAGATTCCCTAAACTCCCAAAATCCCAATCCCAGAATTCCCAAAATTCCCAAAATTCCAATCCCAGATTCCCAAAAGTCCAAAAATTCCCATCCCAGATTCCCAAAATTCCCATCCCAGAATCCCAAAATTTCCAAAAATTCCAATCCAAGATTCCCAAAATTCCCAAAATTCTAATCCCAGATTCCCTAAACTCCCAAAATTCCAATCCCAGATTCCCAGAATGCCCAGAAATCCAACCCCAGAATTCCCAAAATTCCCAAAAAATTCAATCCCAGATTCCCTAAACTCTCAAAATTCCAACCCCAGATTCCCAAAATTCCCAAAAAAAAAATCAATCCCAGATTCCCAAAAAAACAAATTCTCTCCCAGAATTCCCAAATTTCCGTTGACTCGCTCTCAGCCAGGTGGGGGCGCTCTGCAACATCCCCAAAAAAATCCCAAAATCCCAAAAAACGTCCTCGAAAATTCCCAAAAATCACATCAAAAAAATTCCCAAAAATCCCATCCGGGAATTCTCGGAATTCCCGGAATTTTCAAAATCCCAATCCCAAAGTCCCAAAAAAAAAATCCCAATCCCAAGTCCCCAAAATCCCAATTCCACAATTCTCAAAAATCCCAAAAACCCAAAAAAATGTCCCCAAAAATTCCCAAAAATCGCCTCAAATAAATTCCCTAAAAAAACCCGTCCCGGCATTCCCGGCACTCCCGGAATTCCCAAATTTTCGTTGACTCGCTCTCAGCCAGGTGGGGGCGCTCTACAACATTCCCAAAAAAATCCCAAAATCCCAAAAAACATCCCCGAAAATTCCCAAAAATTGAGTTAAAATAATTCCCAAAAAATCCCCAAAAAAATCCCATCCCGGCATTCCCAGAATTCCCAGAATTCCCGGAATTCCCAAATTTCTGTTGACTCGCTCTCAGCCAGGTGGGGGCGCTCTACAACATCCCCAAAAAAAATCCCAAAATCCCAAAAAACGTCCCCGAAAATCCCCAAAAATCGCCTCAAAAACGTTCCCAAAAAAATCCCATCCCGTCGTTCCCGGCATTCCCGGCACTCCCAGAATTCCCGGAATTCCCAAATTTCCGTTGACTCGCTCTCAGCCAGGTGGGGGCGCTCTACAACATTCCCAAAAAAATCCCAAAATCCCAAAAAACATCCCCGAAAATTCCCAAAAATCACATCAAAAAAATTCCCAAAAAATCCCATCCCGGAATTCTCGGAATTCCCGGAATTTTCAAAATCCCAATCCCAAAGTCCCAAAAAAAAAATCCCAATCCCAAGTCCCCAAAATCCCAATTCCACAATTCCAAAAATCCCAAAAAACCAAAAAAATGTCCCCAAAAATTCCCAAAAATCGCCTCAAATAAATTCCCTAAAAAAACCCGTCCCGGCATTCCCGGCACTCCCGGAATTCCCAAATTTTCGTTGACTCGCTCTCAGCCAGGTGGGGTCGCTCTGCATCATTCCCATAAAAATCCCAAAATCCCAAAAAACATTCCCGAAAATTCCCAAAAATTGCGTCAAAATAATTCCCAAAAAATCCCAAAAAAAATCCCATCCCGGCATTCCCAGAATTCCCGGAATTCCCAAATTTCCGTTGACTCGCTCTCAGCCAGGTGGGGGCGCTCTACAACATCCCCAAAAAAATTCCAAAATCCCAAAAAACGTCCCCAAAAATTCCCAAAAATCACATCAAAAAAATTCCCAAAAATCCCATCCGGGAATTCTCGGAATTCCCGGAATTTTCAAAATCCCAATCCCAAAGTCCCAAAAAAAAAATCCCAATCCCAAGTCCCCAAAATCCCAATTCCACAATTCTCAAAAAATCCCAAACTCCCAAAAAAATGTCCCCAAAAATTCCCAAAAATCGCCTCAAATAAATTCCCTAAAAAAACCCGTCCCGGCATTCCCAGCACTCCCAGAATTCCCAGAATTCCTGGAATTCCCAAATTTTCGTTGACTCGTTCTCAGCCAGGTGGGGGCGCTCTACAACATTCCCAAAAAAATCCCAAAATCCCAAAAAACATCCCCGAAAATTCCCAAAAATCACATCAAAAAAATTCCCAAAAATCCCATCCGGGAATTCTCGGAATTCCCGGAATTTTCAAAATCCCAATCCCAAAGTCCCAAAAAAAAAATCCCAATCCCAAGTCCCCAAAATCCCAATTCCACAATTCTCAAAAATCCCAAAAACCCAAAAAAAAGTCCCCAAAAATTCCCAAAAATCGCCTCAAATAAATTCCCTAAAAAAACCTGTCCCGGCATTCCTGGCACTCCCAGAATTCCCGGAATTCCCGGAATTCCCAAATTTTCGTTGACTCGCTCTCAGCCAGGTGGGGGCGCTCTACAACATCCCCAAAAAAAATCCCAAAATCCCAAAAAACGTCCCCGAAAATCCCCAAAAATCGCCTCAAAAACGTTCCCAAAAAAATCCCATCCCGTCGTTCCCGGCATTCCCGGCACTCCCAGAATTCCCGGAATTCCCAAATTTCCGTTGACTCGCTCTCAGCCAGGTGGGGGCGCTCTACAACATTCCCAAAAAAATCCCAAAATCCCAAAAAACATCCCCGAAAATTCCCAAAAATTGCGTCAAAATAATTCCCAAAAAATCCCCAAAAAAATCCCATCCCGGCATTCCCAGAATTCCCGGAATTCCCAAATTTCCGTTGACTCGCTCTCAGCCAGGTGGGGGCGCTCTACAACATCCCCAAAAAAAAATCCCAAAATCCCAAAAAACTTCCTCGAAAATTCCCAAAAATCACATCAAAAAAATTCCCAAAAAATCCCATCCTGGAATTCTCGGAATTCCCGGAATTTTCAAAATCCCAATCCCACAAAAGTCCCAAAAAAAAATCCCAATCCCAAGTCCCCAAAATCCCAATTCCACAATTCTCAAAAATCCCAAAAACCCAAAAAAAAGTCCCCAAAAATTCCCAAAAATCGCCTCAAATAAATTCCCTAAAAAAACCCGTCCCGGCATTCCTGGCACTCCCAGAATTCCCGGAATTCCCGGAATTCCCAAATTTCCGTTGACTCGCTCTCAGCCAGGTGGGGGCGCTCTACAACATCCCCAAAAAAAATCCCAAAATCCCAAAAAACCTCCCCGAAAATCCCCAAAAATCGCCTCAAAAACGTTCCCAATAAAATCCCATCCCGTCGTTCCCGTCGTTCCCGGCGTTCCCGGAATTCCCGGAATTCCGGGACTCTCACAGGGCCAGGCGGGCGCTGTCCCGGAGGAGGCCGGAGCTGCTGCCGCAGTTCCCGAGCGATTCCTGCAGCAGCCCCAGGTTGAGCAGGAGGCGACTCCGCATCCGCAGCAGCTCCCGGCGGGGCAGGAATCCTGGGAAAGGGGGAAAGGGAGGGGGAAAAACGGGAATAACGCGGGAATAGAGCGGGAATAGAGCGGGAATAGAGCGGGAATAGAGCGGGAATAGAGCGGGAATAACGCGGGAATAGAGCGGGAATAGAGCGGGAATAGAGCGGGAATAGAGCGGGAATAGAGCGGGAATAGAGCGGGAATAACGCGGGAATAGAGCGGGAATAGAGCGGGAATAGAGCGGGAATAACACGGGAATAGAGCGGGAATAGAGCGGGAATAGAGCGGGAATAGAGCGGGAATAGAGCGGGAATAGAGCGGGAATAACACGGGAATAGAGCGGGAATAGAGCGGGAATAACACGGGAATAGAGCGGGAATAGAGCGGGAATAGAGCGGGAATAACACGGGAATAGAGCGGGAATAAAACGGGAATAGAGCGGGAATAACGCGGGAATAGAGCGGGAATAAAACGGGAATAGCGCAGGAATAACACGGGAATAGTGCGGGAATAGAGCGGGAATAGAGCGGGAATAACACGGGAATAGAGCGGGAATAGAGCGGGAATAGAGCGGGAATAGAGCGGGAATAGAGCGGGAATAAACCGGGAATAGAGCGGGAATAGAGCGGGAATAACACGGGAATAGAGCGGGAATAGAGCGGGAATAGAGCGGGAATAAAACGGGAATAACGCGGGAATAGAGCGGGAATAGAGCGGGAATAGAGCGGGAATAACACGGGAATAAAGCGGGAATAAACCGGGAATAAACCGGGAATAGAGCGGGAATAGAGCGGGAATAGCGCGGGAATAACACGGGAATAGCGCGGGAATAGAGCGGGAATAGAGCGGGAATAGAGCGGGAATAACACGGGAATAGAGCGGGAATAGAGCGGGAATAGAGCGGGAATAAAACGGGAATAACGCGGGAATAGAGCGGGAATAGAGCGGGAATAGAGCGGGAATAGCGCGGGAATAACACGGGAATAGAGCGGGAATAGAGCGGGAATAAAACGGGAATAACACGGGAATAGCGCGGGAATAACACGGGAATAAACCGGGAATAACACGGGAATAGCACGGGAATAGCGCGGGAATAGCGCGGGAATAAAACAGGAATAGCACGGGAATAACACGGGAAGAAAACGGGAAGAAAACGGGAATAACACGGGAATAAAACGGGAATAGCACGGGAATAGCGCGGGAAGAAAACAGGAATAGCACGGGAATAGCATGGGAATAACACGGGAATAACAGGGGAAGAAAATGGGAATAACACGGGAATAGCACAGGAATAGCGTGGGAATAGCACGGGAATAAAACGGGAATAGCACGGGAATAGCACGGGAATAACACGGGAATAACACGGGAATAACACGGGAATAACACGGGAATAGCATGGGAATAAAACGGGAATAAAATGGGAATAAAACGGGAATAAAATGGGAATAAAATGGGAATTCAACGGGAATTCAGTGGGAATAAAAAGGGAATAAAACGAGAATAAAATGGGAATGAGAATAAAATGGGAATAAATTGGGAATCCAATGGGAATAACGGGAATTCAACGGGAATTCCATGGGAATTCAGTGGGAATTCGATAGGAATAAGAGGGGAATTCCAGGGGAAATCAGAGGGAATAAAATGGGAATAAAACGGGAATAAAACGGGAATAAAACAGGAATAAAATGGGAATTCAGTGGGAACTCAATGGGAATTCAATGGGAATAAAATGGGAATCCAATGGGATTAAAATGGGATTAAAATGGGATTAAAATGGGAATAAAATGGGAATAAAACGGGAATAAAATGGGAATAGAATGGGAATAATGGGAATAAAATGGGATTAAAATGGGATTAAAATGGGAATTCAATGGGAAATCAATGAGAATAAAATGGGAATAAAATGGGAATAAATTGGGATTAAAATGGGATTAAAATGGGAATAAAATGGGAATAAATTGGGATTAAAATGGGAATTCAATGGGAATAAAATGGGAATAAAAAGGGAATAAAACAGGAATAAAATGGGAATTCAGTGGGAACTCAATGGGAATTCAATGGGAATAAAATGGGAATCCAATGGGAATAAAATGGGATTAAAATGGGATTAAAATGGGAATAAAATGGGAATAAGAAGGGAATAAAACAGGAATAAAACGGGAATTCAGTGGGAACTCAATGGGAATTCAACGGGAATAAAATGGGAATAAAATGGGATTAAAATGGGAATAAAATGGGAAATCAATGAGAATAAAATGGGAATAAAATGGGAATAAATTGGGATTAAAATGGGATTAAAATGGGAATAAAATGGGAATAAAATGGGAATAAAATGGGAAACGAATGGGAATGAGAATAAAATGGGAATGAAACGGGAATAAAATGGGAATAGAATGGGAATAATGGGAATAAAATGGGAATAAAATGGGATTAAAATGGGATTAAAATCGGAATAAAACGGGAATAAAACGGGAATAAAACGGGAATAAAGGGAATAAAATGGGAAAAAAACGGGAATAAAACGGGAATGAAATGGGAATTCAGTGGGAACTCAATGGGAATTCAATGGGAATAAAACAGGAATAAAACGGGAATAAAACCGGAATAGAATGGGAATAGAATGGGAATAATGGGAATAAAATGGGAAAAAAACGGGAATAAAACGGGAATGAAATGGGAATTCAGCGGGAACTCAATGGGAATAAAATGGGAATAAAATGGGAATCCAGTGGGAATAAAACGGGAATGGAATGGGAATGAAACGGGAATAAAACGGGAATAAAATGGGAATATTCAATGGGAACTCAATGGGAATAAATTGGGATTTGGAGTCAAGGATTAAAGGTTGAGAATTTGGGGTCAGAAATTCTGGGAATTCTGGGATTTGGGATTACCAACATTTGGGATGACGAATTCTAAAATATAGGATTGGGAATTCCGGGAATTCTGGGAATGATGAGATTTGGGATCAGAAATTCCGGGATTTGGGATAGGGAATGACAAGAATTCCAGGATTTTTTGGGGTCAGGAATTTTGAGGTGTGGGATCAGGAATTTAAGGAATTCTGGGATCTGGGCACAGAATTCCAGGATTTAGGATTGGGAATTCTGGGATTTGGGAATTCCGGGAATTCTGGAATTCCAGGATTTGGGAATTCTGGGATTTGGGAATTCTGGGATTTGGGAATTCCGGGAATTCTGGAATTCCAGGATTTGGGAATTCTGGGATTTGGGAATTCAATGGGAATTCCCGGAATTCAAGAATTCCAGAATTTGGGAATTCTGGGAATTCCTGGAATTCCGGAATTCCACGATTTGGGAATTCTGGGAATTCCTGGAATTCTGGAATTCCAGGATTTGGGAATTCTGGGGTTTGGTAATTCTGGGAATTCTGGAATTCTGGGATTCTGGAATTCCGGGATTTGGGAATTCTGGGAATTCTGGAATTCCAATATTTCTGAATCCTGGGGCTTGGGAATTCCTGGAATCTCTGGAATTCCAGGATTTTGGAATTCCGGGATTTAGGAATTCTGAGAATTCCCGAATTCCAGGATTTGGGAATTCTGGGAATTCCTGGAATTCTGGAATTCCACGATTTGGGAAGTCTGGGAATTCCTAGAATTCTGGAATTCCACGATTTGGGAATTCTGGGAATTCCTGGAATTCTGGAATTCCAGAATCTGGGAATTCTGGGAATTCCTGGAATTCTGGAATTCCACGATTTGGGAATTCTGGGATTTGGGAATTCTGGGAATTCGTGGAATTCTGGAATTCCAGGATTTGGAATTCCAGGATATGGGAATTCTGGGAATTCCTGGAATTCCAGGATTTGGGATTGGGAATTGTGGGATCTGAGAATTCTGGAGAAAAAAATGGGATTTGAGATCAGAGATTTGGGACTGGGAGTTCGAGGAATTCCAGGATTTGGGAACGGGAATTTTGGGATTTGAGGTTGGGAATTCCAGGATTTGGGATCACGGACTTGGGAATGGAAATTCTGGGAATTCGGGGATCAGGGGTCAGAAATCTGGGATTTGGGAATTCCAGAAGTCGGGAATCAGGATTCTGGATCAGGAATTCCAGGAATTCTGGGATCAGGAATGGCAGGAGTCTGGATTGGGAATTCTGAGAATTGAGAATTCCAGAATTCCAATCCCAAATTCCCCAAAAAATTCCGACAGCACGAAAATTCCACTCCAACGACCCAAATTCCATTCCCACGTTCCCAAAAAAATCCCCAAAAAATCCCAAAAAAATCCCCAAAATTTCCCAACACCTCCCACATCCCAAATCTTCCCAAAAATCCCAAAAATTCCCAAAAAATTTCCAAAAAATTCTCAAAAAAAATCCCAAAAAATCCCCAAAATTTCCCAACACCTCCCACATCCCAAAACTTCCCAAAAAATTCCCAAATAAATCACAAAAAATTCCCAAAAATTTCCAAAAAAATTCCCCTCAATCATCCCAAATTCCATTCCCAGATGCCTCAAAATCCCCAAAAAAATGCCCAAAATTTCCTAACACCTCCCACATCCCAAATCTTCCCAAAAATCCCAAAAATTCCTAAAAAAATCCTAAAAAATTCCCCTCAATCATCCCAAATTCCATTCCCGGAAACCTCAAAAATTCTCAAAAACTCCTCAAAAAAACCCCTAAAAATCCCAAAAAAACCCCAAAAAAATCCCAAAAAAATCCCAAAAAAATCCCAAAAAAATCCCAAAATTTCCCAACACCTCCCACATCTCAAAAATTCCCAAAATATTCCCAAATAAATCCCAAAAAATTCCCAAAAATTTCCAAAAAAATTCCCCTCAATCATCCCAAATTCCATTCCCGGATACCTCAAAAATTCTCAAAAACCCCTCAAAAAAACCCCTAAAAAAATCCCAAAAAATTCCCAAAAAAATCACAAAAAAACCTAAAAAAATCCTAAAAATTCCCAACTCCTCCCACATCCGAAAAATTTAAAAAAAATTCCCAAAATATTTCCCAAAAATTTCCAAAAAAATTCCCCTCAATCATCCCAAATTCCATTCCCGGATGCGTCAAAAATTCTCAAAACCCCTCAAAAAAACCCCTAAAAAAATCCCAAAAAGATCCCAAAAAAATCCCAAAAAAACCCTAAAAATTCCCAACACCTCCCACATCCCAAAAATTTCCAAATAATTCCCAAAATATTTCCCAAAAATTTCCAAAAAAATTCCCCTCAATCATCCCAAATTCCATTCCCGGATGCGTCAAAAATTCTCAAAAACCCCTCAAAAAAACCCCTAAAAAAATCCCAAAAAATTCCCAAAAAAATCCTAAAAATTCCCAACACCTCCCACATCCCAAATCTTCCCAAAAATTCCCAAAAATTCCCAAAAAATTCCCAAAAAAATCCTAAAAAATTCCCCTCAATCATCCCAAATTCCATTCCCGGATGCGTCAAAAATTCTCAAAAACCCCTCAAAAAAAACCCTAAAAAAAATCCCAAAAAATTCCCAAAAAAATCCCAAAATTTCCCAACACCTCCCACATCCCAAAACTTCCCAAAATATTCCCAAATAAATCCCAAAAAATTCCCAAAAAAATCCAAAAATTTCCAATAAAATTCCCCTCAATCATCTCAAATTCCATTCCCGGATGCGTCAAAAATTCTCAAAAACCCCTCAAAAAAATCCCAAAAAAATCCCAAAAAAATCCTAAAAATTCCCAACACCTCCCACATCCCAAAAATTCCCAAAAAATTCCCATTTTTTTTTTCCCCCACCTTCCAACCTGGTGTCCAGGATATCCAGGCTATTCCGGAACGCCTCCAGCGCTCGACGAAACGCGAGCGGAACTTCTTGAAAATTTCCGGAATTTTTCAAAATTTCTGGAATTTTCTCGTTTTTTAAGGATCCTTCCGGAAATTCCGGAAATTCTTGGAATTCTGGGAATTCTTCAGCCATGAACATGAAAGTTCTACCAATGGTGGCCCAGGCTCGTTGCTGCTCCGCGGGATCCGAGAGCTCCCGAGCGAGATCCAGGTGCCGGCGTTGGTGCTGGGGGGGGGAAAAAAATTTGGGAAAATTTTAGGAAATTTTGGGAATTTTTTTTTTTTTGGAAGGAAATTTTGGGGTTATTTTTGGGGGTTTTTGGGGTTTTTTTGGGGGTTTTTTGGGGTTTTTTTTTGGGATTTTTGAGGCATCCGGGAATGGAATTTGGGATGATTGAGAGGAATTTTTTGGGATTTTTTTGGGAATTTTTTGGGATTTATTTGGGAATTTTTTGGGAAGTTTTGGGATGTGGGAGGTGTTGAGAATTTTTAGGATTTTTTGGGGATTTTTTGGGGATTTTTTAGGGGTTTTTTTAGGGGTTTTTTTGAGGGGTTTTTGAGAATTTTTGAGGTTTCCGGGAATGGAATTTGGGATGATTGAGGGGAATTTTTTGGGATTTTTTTGGGAATTTTTTGGGATTTATTTGGGAATTTTTTGGGAAGTTTTGGGATGTGGGAGGTGTTGAGAATTTTTAGGATTTTTTGGGGATTTTTTGGGGATTTTTTGGGGATTTTTTGGGGATTTTTTAGGGATTTTTTTTGAGGGGTTTTTGAGAATTTTTGAGGTTTCCGGGAATGGAATTTGGGATGATTGAGGGGAATTTTTTTGGAAATTTTTGGGAAATTTTTTGGGAATTTTTTGGAAGATTTGGGATGTGGGAGGGGTTGGGAATTTTTAGGATTTTTTTGGGATTTTTTTAGGGTTTTTTTGGGGTTTTTTAGGGGTTTTTTGGGAATTTTTAAAGAATTTTTGGGGTTTTTTTTAGGGGTTTTTTTGGGAATTTTTTGGGGATTTTTTAGAGTTTTTTTGAGGTTTTTTTGGGATTTTTTGGGGGGATTTTTAGGGGTTTTTTTGGGGTTTTTTTTGGGAATTTTTGGGATTTTTGGGGGTTTTTTAGGGGTTTTTTGGGAATTTTTAAAGAATTTTTTGAGGTTTTTTTTAAGGGGTTTTTTGGGAATTTTTTGGGATTTTTTTGGGGATTTTTAGGGGATTTTTGGGAATTTTTTAGGATTTTTTTGGAGATTTTTAGGGGTTTTTTTGGGAATTTTTTGGGAATTTTTGGGGGATTTTTTAGGGGTTTTTTGAGGTTTTTTTGGGATTTTTTTGGGGGATTTTTAGGGGTTTTTTGGGGTTTTTTTTAGGGGAATTTTTGGGATGTTTTTGGGGTCTTTTAGGGGTTTTTTGGGAGTTTTTTTGAGAATTTTTAAAGAATTTTTTGGGGTTTTTTGGGAATTCTTTGGGATTTTTTGGGGTTTTTTAGGGGTTTTTTAAAGAATTTTTTGGGATTTTTTGGGATTTTCTGGGGTTTTTTAGGAAGTGCTAAAGAATTTTTTTGGGATTTTTAGAGGGTCTTTTGGGAATTTTTTGGGAATTTTGGGGGTTTTTAGGGGATTTTTGGGAATTTCTAAAAATTTTTTGGGGTTTTTTTAGGGGTTTTTTTGTGAATTTTTGGGGATTTTTTGGGGGATTTTTTGGAGATTTTTTGGGATTTTTTGGGAATTTTTGGGATTTTTGGGGGTTTTTTAGGGGTTTTGGGGGAACTTTTTGGGATTTTTTGGGGGTTTTAGGGGTTTTTTGGGAATTTTTGGGGGATTTTTAGGGGATTTTTTTGGGAATCTTTTCGGGTTTTTTAGGGGTTTTTTTGGGAATTTCTGGAGATTTTTTGGGGATTTTTTAGGGTTTTTTGGGAATTTTTTGGGGTTTTTTTTAGGGTTTTTTTTAGGGGTTTTTTGGGAATTTTTTGGGATTTTTTGGGGTTTTTTAGGGGATTTTTCGGGATTTTTAATGGATTTTTTCAAAATTTTGGGGGAATTTTTTAAGCATCATTTCAGAATTTTTGGGGATTTATTTGGGATTTTTTTGGGATTTTTAAAGAAATTTTTTGGGATTTTTAGAGCATCTTTTGGGAATTTTTTGGGATTTTATTTTGGGTTTTTGGGGAATTTTCTGAGATTTTTTTTTTGGGATTTTTAATGGATTTTTGGGAATTTTTTCAGGAATTTTTATGGATTTTTTTAAGCTATTTTTGGGGACTTTTTGAACATCATTTGGGAATTTTTGGGGATTTTTTGGAGATTTTTTGGGATATTTTGGGATCTTTTAATGGGTTTTTGGAAATTTTTTGGGGGGATTTTTTCAGCATTATTTGAGAATTTTTGGGGATTTTTCTTGGGGTTTTTGGGGGATTTTTTGGGAATTTTTTAGGGATTTTTATGGCTTTTTTTAGCTATTTTTGGGGATTTTTTGAGAGTCATTTGGGAAATTTTGGGGATTTTTTCTGGGGTTTTTTTTTGGAGATATTTTAGGATTTTTTTAGGGATTTTTTTGGCGAATTTTCAAGGCTATTTTGGGGTTATTTTGGTAAAAAATAAAGAAATATTGGGAGGATTTTTGGAAATCTTTTGGGAGATTTTTAGGGAAATTTTGGGCATTTTAGGGTGAAATTTTGGCATTTTTGGGGTGATTTTTTTGCAATATTGGGGTGATTTTTTTGCAATTCCGGGGTGAATTTTGGTCGTTTTTTGAGATTTTTGGGTGGGGATTTTTACAGAATATTTTGGGAATTTTGGGTGGATTTTGGGTGAATTTTTGGATGAATTTTTGGATGAATTTTTGGATGAATTTTGGGCGAATTTTTGGGAGAATTTTGGGGAATTTTTGGGTGAATTTCTGGGTGAATTTTTGGGAATTTCTCGCTGAATTTTTGGGTGAATTTTTGGGAATTTTTGGGTGAATTTTTGGGAATTTTTAGGTGAATTTTGGGTGATTTTTTGGGAATTTTCGGGTGAATTTTCGGGTGGATTTTCGGGTGGATTTTCGGGTGGATTTTCGGGTGGATTTTTGGATTAATTTTGGGAGAATTTTTGGGTGAATTTTTGGGTGAATTTTTGGGTGAATTTTTGGGAATTTTTAGATGAATTTTTGGGAATTTTTAGGTGAACTTTAGGCAATTTTTGGGTGAACTTTTGGACATTTTCCTCGTGAATATTTTTTTGCGATTCCGGGTTGAATTTTGGTCGTTTTTTTTTTTTTTTTGAGATTTTTGGACGGGGATTTTTTTGTACAATTCCGGGGGATTTTTCCATCGCTGCATTCCCAGCATTCCCAGAATTGCCAGAATTCCCGTTTTTCTCACCTGCAGGGCCTCAGGGAAGCGGCGCAGCTCCGCCAGGCGCTCCCCGATTTTCCGATGGGCCACGGCGCATCCCAAGGGATCCCCGGAAGATTCCAGAATTTCCAGCTCCTCCCTGTGCTCATCCAGAGCCTCCTGGAAACGCCCTGAGAATTCCAGAGAAAAAATTTCGGGAAATTCCCAAAGAAATTCCAGAGGGGAAAAAAAAAAAAAGAAATTTCCAGAAAAATTCAGGGAAAAAGTCAAGGAAATAAAAAATAAATAAATAAATAAATAAAGCAGGGAATTAAAAAATAGAAATAAAACCAAAATCCCAGGGAAATTCCCACCAAGCTCTCAGAAATTCCCAAAAATCCTGCAGGGAATTCCCACAAAAATTCCCCAGATTCCTCCAAAGCCGGGATCCCAGTCCCAGCCCAGTGCAATCCCAGTACATCCCAGTATATCCCAGTCCATCCCAGTCCCTCCCAATCCCGTCCCAGTCCTTCCCAGTCCCATCCCAGTCCATCCCAGTCCATCCCAATCCATCCCAGTCCATCCCAATCCATCCCAGTCCTTCCCAGTCCATCCCAATCCCATCCCAGTCCCTCCCAGTCTTTCCCAGTCCCATCCCAGTCCCTCCCAATCCCATCCCAGTCCATCCCAATCCCTTCCAGTCCATCCCAATCCCATCCCAGTCCCATCCCAGTCCATCCCAGTCCATCCCAATCCCATCCCAGTCCCTCCCAGTCCCACCCCAGTCCCTCCCAGTCCCTCCCAGTCCCTCCCAATCCCACCCCAGTCCCACCCCAGTCCCTCCCAGTCCCACCCCAGTCCCTCCCAGTCCCACCCCAGTCCCTCCCAGTCCCTCCCAGTCCCACCCCAGTCCTTCCCAGTCCATCCCAATCCCATCCCAGTCCCTCCCAGTCCCATCCCAGTCCCTCCCAATCCCTCCCAGTCCCATCCCAGTCCCTCCCAATCCCATCCCAATCCCATCCCAGTCCCTCCCAGTCTTTCCCAGTCCCATCCCAGTCCCTCCCAATCCCATCCCAGTCCATCCCAGTTCATCCCAATCCCTCCCAGTCCATCCCAATCCCTCCCAGTCCATCCCAATCCCATCCCAGTCCCACCCCAGTCCATCCCAGTCCCTCCCAGTCCCACCCCAGTCCCTCCCAGTCCCACCCCAGTCCCTCCCAGTCCCTCCCAGTCCCACCCCAGTCCCTCCCAGTCCCCCACCATGTGTAGCCAGCAGCTCTCCCAGTCTGTTGCAGGTCGCTGCCAGCTCAGCAGAATTCCGGAGGCGCCGCAGCTTTTCCTTGGATTTCTGTAACTCTGGCAACAAAAGAAATTCCCCAAAAAAAAAAAAAATAAAACTGGGAAGTTTTGTGGGAATTTCCACCAAAATCCAAGAAATCCCCACAAAAATTCAGAGATTTCCCAATAAAAATCCAGGAAATTCCCAATAAAATCCAAGAAATCCCCACAAAAATTCAGGAAATTCCCACAAAAAAAAAAAAATTGAAGAAATTCCCATAAAAATTTAGGGAATTCAAACAAAAATCCAAGGAATGCCACCCCCCCCAAAATAAAATTTTCCTTGGATTTCTGTAATTTTGGGAAGAAAGAGAAATTCTAAAAAAAAAAAAAAAAAAAAAATGAAACTGGGAAGTTTTGAGGGAATTTTTGGGAATTCCCACTGAAATCCAGGAAATTCCCACCAAAAAATTCCCATAAAAATCCCCAAAAAAATTAAAAAAAAAAAAAAAGGGGGAATTTTCCTTTTGTTTCCACAGTTCTGGGAATAATGAGAAATTAAAAAAAAAAAAAAAAAACAAGGATTTTTTTGGGGAGAATTTTTTGGGAATTCCCATAAAATCCAAAAAAATCCCACAAGAATCCAAGGAATTAAAAAAGAAAAAAAAAAAACTCACAAAATTTTAGGGAATTCCCACAAAAGTCCAAGAAATTTCCAAAAAAATTAAAAGAAATTTCTAAAATTCCCAAAATTTGGGAGGATTTAATTCCCCTTTGGATTAAAATTTGGGAAAAATTTTGATTTCTTGGTTCAAAAAAAAAAAGAACTTTAGAAAGGATTTTGGGGCCTTCTGAGGGAAAAAAAAAAGGGAGAATTTTGGGGGGATTTTGGGTCATTTTAGAGGGAAAAAGGAGAATTTTGGGTCCTTCTGGGGGAGAAAAAAAACCAGAATTTTCGGGGGGATTTTTGGGTCCCTTCTCAGGGAAAAAAAAAAAAAAAAAAATTTTTTTGGGGAAAAGGGAAAATCTGGGAGAAAAAAGGGAGACTTTTGAGCCCTTTTGGGGAATAAAAGGAGAATTTTGGGGCCTCCTTGGGGACAAAAATAAAAAGAGAATTTTGGGAGGGAATTTTAGGTCATTTTAGGGAAAACAGAGGAGAATTTGAGGAAATTTTTTGGTTTATTCTGTGGGAAAAAAAGAGGAGAATTTGGAGGGAGATTTTGGGTCATTCTGGGGGCAAAAAAGGAGAATTTGGGGGGGATTTGGGGGAAAAAAAAAAAGAGAATCTTGGGGAGATTTTCGGTCATTTTGGGGGCATAAAAGGGGAGAAGTTTGGGGGGATTTTGGGGGCAAAAAGGAAAATTTGAGGGGGATTTTTGGGTCATTCTGGGGAAAACAAAAAAGGAGAAATTGAGGGGGGATTTTGCGTCATTATGGGGGGAAAAGGAGAATTTGGGGGATTTTTTGGGTCATTCTGGGGGAGAAAAAGGGAAATTTGGGGGGAAATGTTTGATCCTTCTGGGAGGAAAAAAAAGGATAATTTTGAGGGGGTATTTTCAGATCATTTTAGGGGAAAAAAAAAAGCAAATTTAAGGGGAGATTTCGAGCCCTTCTGGGGTAAAAAAGGAAAAATTTGGGGGGGATTTTGGGGTCATTCTGGGGGAAACAAGGAAAATTTTGGGGTCATTCTGGGGGAGAAAAAAATGGAAAATTTGGGGGGGGGGATTTGCCTCTTTCTGAGGGAGAAAAAATGAGAAATTTGGGTGGATTTTGGGTCCTTCTGGAGGGAAAAATAAAAGAGATTTTTGGAAGTGATTTTTGGGCCCTTACGGAGGGGATTTGAGGGCACCGTGAGGGGGAATTGGAGACATTGTGAGGAGTTTGAAGGTTTGAAAAGCCCCGGGATAAAAATTTAAACAGCCGAGAGGGGAATCTTAACTCCTGTGAGAGGTTTGAAGGTTTGAAAAGCCCCGGGATCAAAATTTAAACAGCCGTGAGGGGAAGCGGAGCCCATGGCGCCCTGAGGGGGAGAAATCCTGAGGGGACCGCGGGGCCGCCTGAGGAGACTCCGGCACGGGAGAGACTCCTCGAGCCCTGAGGGGACCCGTGCTCCTTTCCAGGCCTCATTCCAGCCCTTAAAGCGCCGTTTAAAGCGAGTTTAACGCCATTAAAGCCCCAACTCACGGCGGATCTCCCGCGCCGCCTCAGCGCTCAGCTCGCCCGCCATTCCCGCCGCTCGCCGAGACCACGCCCCCCTCGCGTTCTAATTGGCCGAGCCGCGCCGCCTCGACCAATCAACGCCCGGCAAGGAGGGAGAGGCCGCCCCTATTGGTCATGACAGGAAAGGTCCCGCCCCTTTCGTGAGGCGGGAAAAGGCGCTTCCGCCCTGCCCTCAGCGGCCGCGGGGCATCTTGGGAAGGGGGTGGTGCCCCCTGGTGGCTTCCAGTGCGCTCCCAGTCCCTCCCAGTAACGCCCAGTAAGAGCCAGTAACTCCCAGTTCATTCCCAGTAAGTCCAAGTAACACCCAGTTCACTCACAATCCCTCCCAGTAACTCCCAGCACATCCCAGTTCACTCCCAGTATCCCCATCCCAGTAACTCCCAGTAAATCCCAGTACATCCCAGTTTGCTCCCAGTACATCCCAGTAACTCCCTCCTAATGCTCCCAGTGTCCCAATCCCAGTAAATCCCAGTAACCCCGTTAAACTCATCCCAGTGCTCCCAGTATCCCCATCCCAGTAACTCCCAGTAAATCCCAGTACATCCCAGTTCACTCCCAGTAGCCCCCAGGGGTTCCCAGTTCATTCCCAGTAAATACCAGTCTGCTACCAGTATCCCCAACCCAGTATTCCCAGCGCTCCCAGTACTCCCAGTAACCCCCTTAAACTCATCCCAGTACATCCCAGTACATCCCAGTAAACCACAGTTCACTCCCAGTTCACTCCCAGTAGCCTCCAGTGACTCCCAGTTCATTCCCAGTAAATCCCAGTTCTCTCCCTCTTCACTCCCAGTGACTTCCAGTAAATCCCAGTAACTCCTGCTATTCCCATCCCAGTATATCCCAGTATTGCCAGTTCACTCCCAGTGCTCCCAGTATCTCCATCCCAGTGCTCCCAGTGTTCCCAGTTCACTCCCAGTATCCCCAGTATCCCCATCCCAGTGCTCCCTGTAGCTCCCAGGTCATTCCCAGTACATCCCAGTTTGCTCCCAGTACATCCCAGTAACTCCCCCCTAATGCTCCCAGTGTCCCAATCCCAGTAAATCCCAGTAACCCACTTAAACTCATCCCAGTGCTCCCAGTATCCCCATCCCAGCATTCCCAGGAGCTCCCAGTATTCCCAGTGCACCCAGTACCCCATCCCAGTGCTCCCAGTAGCTCCCAGTTCATTCCCAGTTCACTCCCACTGACTCCCAGGAAATCCCAGTAACTCCCAGTATCCCCATCCCAGTGCTCCCAGTACATCCCAGTACCCCCAACCCAGTGCTCCCAGTGCTCCCAGTAACCCCCTAAAACTCATCCCAGTAACTCCCAGTACATACCAGTGCTCCCAGTTCATTTCCAGTAGCTCCCAGTATTCCCAGTGCTCGAAGTAATTCCCACTTTCTCCATCCCAGTGGTCCCAGTATTCCCAGTATCCCAAACCAGTGCTCCCAGTAACCCCCTTAAACAAATCCCAGTACTCCCAGTATCCCCATCCCAGTGCACCCAGTACCTCCCAGTTCATTCCCAGTTCATTCCCAGTTCATTCCCAGTAAATCCCAGTTTCTTCCCAGTACTCCCAGTACCCATCCCAGTGCTCCCAGTAGCTCCCAGTTCATTCCCAGTAAATCCCAGTTCATTCCCAGTACTCCCAGTACCCCATCCCAGTGCTCCCAGTACCTCCCAGTTCATTCCCAGTTCATTCCCAGTTCATTCCCAGTAAATCCCAGTTTCTTCCCAGTACTCCCAGTACCCCATCCCAGTGCTCCCAGTAGCTCCCAGTAGCTCCCAGTTCATTCCCAGTAGCTACCAGTTTATTCCCAGTACTCCCAGTATCCCCATCCCAGTGCTCCCAGTACCTCCCAGTTTCTTCCCAGTACTCCCAGTATCCCATCCCAGTGCTCCCAGTAGCTCCCAGTAGCTCCCAGTTCATTCCCAGTTCATTCCCAGTAGCTCCCAGTATCCCCATCCCAGTGCTCCCAGTACCTCCCAGTTCATTCCCAGTACCTCCCAGTTCATTCCCAGTTCATCCCAGTAAATCCCAGTTTCGTCCCAGTACTCCCAGTACCCCATCCCAGTGCTCCCAGTAGCTCCCAGTTCATTCCCAGTACTCCCAGTATCCCCATTCCAGTGCTCCCAGTAGCTCCCAGTAGCTCCCAGTAGCTCCCAGTTCATTCCCAGTAGTTCCCAGTTCATTCCCAGTAGCTCCCAGTATCCCCATCCCAGTGCTCCCAGTACCTCCCAGTTCATTCCCAGTTCATCCCAGTAGCTCCCAGTACCCCATCCCAGTGCTCCCAGTTCATTCCCAGTTCATTCCCAGTTCATCCCAGTAAATCCCAGTTTCTTCCCAGTACTCCCAGTACCCCATCCCAGTGCTCCCAGTAGCTCCCAGTTCATTCCCAGTAGCTCCCAGTTCATTACCAGTACCTCCCAGTTCATTCCCAGTACTCCCAGTACCCCATCGCAGTGCTCCCAGTAGCTCCCAGTAGCTCCCAGTTCATTCCCAGTAGCTCCCAGTTCATTCCCAGTACTCCCAGTATCCCCATCCCAGTGCTCCCAGTAGCTCCCAGTAGCTCCCAGTTCATTTCCAGTTCATTCCCAGTACTCCCAGTATCCCCATCCCAGTGCTCCCAGTACCTCCCAGTTCATTCCCAGTTCATACCAGTACTCCCAGTATCCCCATCCCAGTGCTCCCAGTACCTCCCAGTTCATTCCCAGTACCTCCCAGTTCATTCCCAGTACCTCCCAGTTTCTTCCCAGTACTCCCAGTACCCCATCCCAGTGCTCCCAGTAGCTCCCAGTTCATTCCCAGTACCTCCCAGTTCATTCCCAGTACTCCCAGTACCCCATCCCAGTGCTCCCAGTAGCTCCCAGTAGCTCCCAGTTCATTCCCAGTTTCTTCCCAGTACTCCCAGTATCCCCATCCCAGTGCTCCCAGTAGCTCCCAGTAGCTCCCAGTTCATTCCCAGTAGCTCCCAGTTCATTCCCAGTTCATTCCCAGTAGCTCCCAGTATCCCCATCCCAGTGCTCCCAGTACCTCCCAGTTCATTCCCAGTTCATTCCCAGTACTCCCAGTACCTCCCAGTTCATTCCCAGTAGCTCCCAGTTCATTCCCAGTACTCCCAGTATCGCCATCCCAGTGCTCCCAGTAGCTCCCAGTTCATTCCCAGTTCATTCCCAGTAGCTCCCAGTTCATTCCCAGTTCATTCCCAGTAGCTCCCAGTATCCCCATCCCAGTGCTCCCAGTACCTCCCAGTTCATTCCCAGTTCATTCCCAGTACTCCCACTACCTCCCAGTTCATTCCCAGTAGCTCCCAGTTCATTCCCAGTACTCCCAGTATCCCCATCCCAGTGCTCCCAGTAGCTCCCAGTAGCTCCCAGTTCATTCCCAGTAGCTCCCAGTTCATTCCAGTACTCCCAGTATCCCCATCCCAGTGCTCCCAGTACCTCCCAGTAGCTCCCAGTTCATTCCCAGTAGCTCCCAGTTTCTTCCCAGTACTCCCAGTATCCCCATCCCAGTGCTCCCAGTAGCTCCCAGCAGCTCCCAGTTCATTCCCAGTTCATTCCCAGTACTCCCAGTATCCCCATCCCAGTGCTCCCAGTAGCTCCCAGTAGCTCCCAGTTCATTCCCAGTTCATTCCCAGTACTCCCAGTATCGCCATCCCAGTGCTCCCAGTAGCTCCCAGTTCATTCCCAGTTCATTCCCAGTAGCTCCCAGTTCATTCCCAGTACTCCCAGTATCCCCATCCCAGTGCTCCCAGTAGCTCCCAGATCATTCCCAGTACTCCCAGTATCCCCATCCCAGTGCTCCCAGTAGCTCCCAGCAGCTCCCAGTTCATTCCCAGTTCATTCCCAGTACTCCCAGTATCGCCATCCCAGTGCTCCCAGTAGCTCCCAGTTCATTCCCAGTTCATTCCCAGTAGCTCCCAGTTCATTCCCAGTACTCCCAGTATCCCCATCCCAGTGCTCCCAGTAGCTCCCAGTAGCTCCCAGTTCATTCCCAGTTCATTCCCAGTAGCTCCGAGTTCATTCCCAGTACTCCCAGTGTCGCCATCCCAGTGCTCCCAGTAGCTCCCAGTTCATTCCCAGTTCATCCCAGTACTCCCAGTATCCCCATCCCAGTGCTCCCAGTACCCCCCAGTTCATTCCCAGTAGCTCCCAGTTCATTCCCAGTACTCCCAGTATCCCCATCCCAGTGCTCCCAGTAGCTCCCAGCAGCTCCCAGTTCATTCCCAGTTCATTCCCAGTACTCCCAGTATCCCCATCCCAGTGCTCCCAGTAGCTCCCAGTAGCTCCCAGTTCATTCCCAGTTCATTCCCAGTACTCCCAGTATCGCCATCCCAGTGCTCCCAGTAGCTCCCAGTTCATTCCCAGTTCATACCAGTAGCTCCCAGTACCCCATCCCAGTGCTCCCAGTACCTCCCAGTTCATTCCCAGTTCATCCCAGTAGCTCCCAGTTCATTCCCAGTACTCCCAGTATCCCCATCCCAGTGCTCCCAGTAGCTCCCAGTAGCTCCCAGTTCATTCCCAGTAGCTCCCAGTTCATTCCAGTACTCCCAGTATCCCCATCCCAGTGCTCCCAGTACCTCCCAGTTCATTCCCAGTAGCTCCCAGTTCATTCCCAGTACTCCCAGTATCCCCATCCCAGTGCTCCCAGTACCTCCCAGTTCATTCCCAGTTCATCCCAGTAGCTCCCAGTTCATCCCAGTAGCTCCCAGTTCATTCCCAGTTCATTCCCAGTAGCTCCCAGTTCATCCCAGTAGCTCCCAGTACCCCATCCCAGTGCTCCCAGTAGCTCCCAGCAGCTCCCAGTTCATTCCCAGTTCATTCCCAGTACTCCCAGTATCCCCATCCCAGTGCTCCCAGTAGCTCCCAGATCATTCCCAGTACTCCCAGTATCCCCATCCCAGTGCTCCCAGTAGCTCCCAGTAGCTCCCAGTTCATTCCCAGTTCATTCCCAGTACTCCCAGTATCGCCATCCCAGTGCTCCCAGTAGCTCCCAGTTCATTCCCAGTTCATTCCCAGTAGCTCCCAGTTCATTCCCAGTACTCCCAGTACCTCCCAGTTCATTCCCTGTAGCTCCCAGTTCATTCCAGTACTCCCAGTATCCCCATCCCAGTGCTCCCAGTAGCTCCCAGTAGCTCCCAGTTCATTCCCAGTAGCTCCCAGTTCATTCCCAGTAGCTCCCAGTTCATTCCCAGTAGCTCCCAGTTCATTCCCAGTACTCCCAGTATCCCCATCCCAGTGCTCCCAGTAGCTCCCAGTAGCTCCCAGTACATTCCCAGTAGCTCCCAGTTCATTCCCAGTACTCCCAGTATCCCCATCCCAGTGCTCCCAGTAGCTCCCAGTTCATTCCCAGTTCATCCCAGTACTCCCAGTATCCCCATCCCAGTGCTCCCAGTAGCTCCCAGTTCATTCCCAGTAAATCCCAGTTCATTCCCAGTACTCCCAGTATCCCCATCCCAGTGCTCCCAGTAGCTCCCAGTTCATTCCCAGTAGCTCCCAGTTCATTCCCAGTTCATTCCCAGTAGCTCCCAGTAGCTCCCAGTTCATTCCCAGTTTCTTCCCAGTACTCCCAGTATCCCCATCCCAGTGCTCCCAGTAGCTCCCAGTTCATTCCCAGTACTCCCAGTGTCGCCATCCCAGTGCTCCCAGTAGCTCCCAGTTCATTCCCAGTAAATCCCAGTTCATTCCCAGTACTCCCAGTATCCCCATCCCAGTGCTCCCAGTACCTCCCAGTTCATTCCCAGTAAATCCCAGTTCATTCCCAGTGCTCCCAGTTCCCCATCCCAGTGCTCCCAGTAGCTCCCAGTAGCTCCCAGTTCATTCCCAGTTCATTCCCAGATCATTCCCAGTACTCCCAGTATCCCCATCCCAGTGCTCCCAGTACCTCCCAGTTCATTCCCAGTTCATTCCCAGTACTCCCAGTATCCCCATCCCAGTGCTCCCAGTAGCTCCCAGTTCATTCCCAGTAAATCCCAGTTCATTCCCAGTACTCCCAGTAACCCATTCCAGTGCTCCCAGTAGCTCCCAGTTCATTCCCAGTAGCTCCCAGTTCATTCCCAGTACTACCAGTATCCCCATCCCAGTGCTCCCAGTACCTCCCAGTTCATTCCCAGTTCATTCCCAGTACTCCCAGTATCCCCATCCCAGTACTCCCAGTACCTCCCAGTTCATTCCCAGTAGCTCCCAGTAGCTCCCAGTTCATTCCCAGTTCATCCCAGTACTCCCAGTATCCCCATCCCAGTGCTCCCAGTAGCTCCCAGTTCATTCCCAGTAAATCCCAGTTCATTCCCAGTACTCCCAGTATCCCCATCCCAGTGCTCCCAGTACCTCCCAGTTCATTCCCAGTAGCTCCCAGTTCATTCCCAGTAAATCCCAGTTCATTCCCAGTACTCCCAGTATCCCCATCCCAGTGCTCCCAGTAGCTCCCAGTTCATTCCCAGTAGCTCCCAGTTCATTCCCAGTACTCCCAGTATCCCCATCCCAGTGCTCCCAGTACCTCCCAGTTCATTCCCAGTTCATCCCAGTAGCTCCCAGTACCCCATCCCAGTGCTCCCAGTAGCTCCCAGTAGCTCCCAGTTCATTCCCAGTACCTCCCAGTTAATTCCCAGTTCATTCCCAGTACCTCCCAGTATCCCCATCCCAGTGCTCCCAGTACCTCCCAGTTCATTCCCAGTACCTCCCAGTTCATTCCCAGTAGCTACCAGTTCATTCCCAGTTCATTCCCAGTAGCTCCCAGTTCATCCCAGTAGCTCCCAGTACCCCATCCCAGTGCTCCCAGTAGCTCCCAGCAGCTCCCAGTTCATTCCCAGTTCATTCCCAGTACTCCCAGTATCCCCATCCCAGTGCTCCCAGTACCTCCCAGTTCATTCCCAGTACCTCCCAGTTCATTCCCAGTTCATCCCAGTAAATCCCAGTTTCTTCCCAGTACTACCAGTATCCCCATCCCAGTGCTCCCAGTAGCTCCCAGTAGCTCCCAGTTCATTCCCAGTTCATTCCCAGTACTCCCAGTATCGCCATCCCAGTGCTCCCAGTAGCTCCCAGTTCATTCCCAGTAGCTCCCAGTTCATTCCCAGTACTCCCAGTATCGCCATCCCAGTACTCCCAGTACCTCCCAGTTCATTCCCTGTAGCTCCCAGTTCATTCCAGTACTCCCAGTATCCCCATCCCAGTGCTCCCAGTAGCTCCCAGTAGCTCCCAGTTCATTCCCAGTAGCTCCCAGTTCATTCCCAGTACTCCCAGTATCTCCATCCCAGTAGCTCCCAGTAGCTCCCAGTTTCTTCCCAGTACTCCCAGTATCCCCATCCCAGTGCTCCCAGTACCTCCCAGTAGCTCCCAGTTCATTCCCAGTTCATTCCCAGTTCATTCCCAGTACCTCCCAGTTCATTCCCAGTTCATTCCCAGTACTCCCAGTGTCGCCATCCCAGTGCTCCCAGTAGCTCCCAGTTCATTCCCAGTTCATCCCAGTACTCCCAGTATCCCCATCCCAGTGCTCCCAGTACCTCCCAGTTCATTCCCAGTAGCTCCCAGTTCATTCCCAGTAGCTCCCAGTTCATTCCCAGTACTCCCAGTATCCCCATCCCAGTGCTCCCAGTAGCTCCCAGTAGCTCCCAGTACATTCCCAGTAGCTCCCAGTTCATTCCCAGTACTCCCAGTATCCCCATCCCAGTGCTCCCAGTAGCTCCCAGTTCATTCCCAGTAAATCCCAGTTCATTCCCAGTACTCCCAGTATCCCCATCCCAGTGCTCCCAGTAGCTCCCAGTTCATTCCCAGTAGCTCCCAGTTCATTCCCAGTTCATTCCCAGTAGCTCCCAGTAGCTCCCAGTTCATTCCCAGTTTCTTCCCAGTACTCCCAGTATCCCCATCCCAGTGCTCCCAGTAGCTCCCAGTTCATTCCCAGTACTCCCAGTATCCCCATCCCAGTGCTCCCAGTAGCTCCCAGTTCATTCCCAGTTCATCCCAGTACTCCCAGTATCCCCATCCCAGTGCTCCCAGTAGCTCCCAGTTCATTCCCAGTAAATCCCAGTTCATTCCCAGTACTCCCAGTGTCCCCATCCCAGTGCTCCCAGTAGCTCCCAGTTCATTCCCAGTTCATCCCAGTACTCCCAGTATCCCCATCCCAGTGCTCCCAGTAGCTCCCAGTTCATTCCCAGTAAATCCCAGTTCATTCCCAGTACTCCCAGTATCCCCATCCCAGTGCTCCCAGTACCTCCCAGTTCATTCCCAGTAGCTCCCAGTTCATTCCCAGTAAATCCCAGTTCATTCCCAGTACTCCCAGTACCCCATCCCAGTGCTCCCAGTAGCTCCCAGTTCATTCCCAGTAGCTCCCAGTTCATTCCCAGTACTCCCAGTACCCCATCCCAGTGCTCCCAGTAGCTCCCAGTAGCTCCCAGTTCATTCCCAGTTCATTCCCAGTAGCTCCCAGTTCATTCCCAGTAGCTCCCAGTTCATTCCCAGTACTCCCAGTATCCCCATCCCAGTGCTCCCAGTAGCTCCCAGTTCATTCCAGTACTCCCAGTATCGCCATCCCAGTGCTCCCAGTAGCTCCCAGTTCATTCCCAGTTCATTCCCAGTACTCCCAGTATCCCCATCCCAGTGCTCCCAGTAGCTCCCAGTTCATTCCCAGTAGCTCCCAGTTCATTCCCAGTACTCCCAGTACCCCATCCCAGTGCTCCCAGTAGCTCCCAGTAGCTCCCAGTTCATTCCCAGTACCTCCCAGTTAATTCCCAGTTCATTCCCAGTACCTCCCAGTATCCCCATCCCAGTGCTCCCAGTACCTCCCAGTTCATTCCCAGTTCATACCAGTACTCCCAGTATCCCCATCCCAGTGCTCCCAGTACCTCCCAGTTCATTCCCAGTACCTCCCAGTTCATTCCCAGTACTCCCAGTACCCCATCCCAGTGCTCCCAGTAGCTCCCAGTAGCTCCCAGTTCATTCCCAGTTTCTTCCCAGTACTCCCAGTATCCCCATCCCAGTGCTCCCAGTAGCTCCCAGTAGCTCCCAGTTCATTCCCAGTAGCTCCCAGTTCATTCCCAGTTCATTCCCAGTAGCTCCCAGTATCCCCATCCCAGTGCTCCCAGTACCTCCCAGTTCATTCCCAGTTCATTCCCAGTACTCCCAGTACCTCCCAGTTCATTCCCAGTAGCTCCCAGTTCATTCCCAGTACTCCCAGTATCCCCATCCCAGTGCTCCCAGTAGCTCCCAGTTCATTCCCAGTTCATTCCCAGTAGCTCCCAGTTCATTCCCAGTTCATTCCCAGTACTCCCAGTATCGCCATCCCAGTGCTCCCAGTAGTTCCCAGTTCATTCCCAGTTCATTCCCAGTAGCTCCCAGTTCATTCCCAGTACTCCCAGTATCCCCATCCCAGTGCTCCCAGTAGCTCCCAGTAGCTCCCAGTTCATTCCCAGTAGCTCCCAGTTCATTCCAGTACTCCCAGTATCCCCATCCCAGTGCTCCCAGTACCTCCCAGTTCATTCCCAGTAGCTCCCAGTTCATTCCAGGTACTCCCAGTATCCCCATCCCAGTGCTCCCAGTACCTCCCAGTTCATTCCCAGTTCATTCCCAGTAGCTCCCAGTTCATTCCCAGTAGCTCCCAGTTCATTCCCAGTACTCCCAGTATCGCCATCCCAGTGCTCCCAGTACCTCCCAGTTCATTCCCAGTTCATTCCCTGTAGCTCCCAGTTCATTCCCAGTACTCCCAGTATCCCCATCCCAGTAGCTCCCAGTAGCTCCCAGTTTCTTCCCAGTACTCCCAGTATCCCCATCCCAGTGCTCCCAGTAGCTCCCAGTAGCTCCCAGTTCATTCCCAGTTCATTCCCAGTACTCCCAGTGTCGCCATCCCAGTGCTCCCAGTAGCTCCCAGTTCATTCCCAGTTCATCCCAGTACTCCCAGTATCCCCATCCCAGTGCTCCCAGTACCCCCCAGTTCATTCCCAGTAGCTCCCAGTTCATTCCCAGTAGCTCCCAGTTCATTCCCAGTACTCCCAGTATCCCCATCCCAGTGCTCCCAGTAGCTCCCAGTAGCTCCCAGTACATTCCCAGTAGCTCCCAGTTCATTCCCAGTACTCCCAGTATCCCCATCCCAGTGCTCCCAGTAGCTCCCAGTTCATTCCCAGTTCATCCCAGTACTCCCAGTATCCCCATCCCAGGGCTCCCAGTAGCTCCCAGTTCATTCCCAGTAAATCCCAGTTCATTCCCAGTACTCCCAGTATCCCCATCCCAGTGCTCCCAGTAGCTCCCAGTTCATTCCCAGTAGCTCCCAGTTCATTCCCAGTTCATTCCCAGTAGCTCCCAGTAGCTCCCAGTTCATTCCCAGTTTCTTCCCAGTACTCCCAGTATCCCCATCCCAGTGCTCCCAGTAGCTCCCAGTTCATTCCCAGTACTCCCAGTATCCCCATCCCAGTGCTCCCAGTACCTCCCAGTTCATTCCCAGTAAATCCCAGTTCATTCCCAGTGCTCCCAGTTCCCCATCCCAGTGCTCCCAGTAGCTCCCAGTAGCTCCCAGTTCATTCCCAGTTCATTCCCAGTTCATTCCCAGTACTCCCAGTATCCCCATCCCAGTGCTCCCAGTACCTCCCAGTTCATTCCCAGTTCATTCCCAGTACTCCCAGTATCCCCATCCCAGTGCTCCCAGTAGCTCCCAGTTCATTCCCAGTAAATCCCAGTTCATTCCCAGTACTCCCAGTAACCCATTCCAGTGCTCCCAGTAGCTCCCAGTTCATTCCCAGTAGCTCCCAGTTCATTCCCAGTACTACCAGTATCCCCATCCCAGTGCTCCCAGTAGCTCCCAGTTCATTCCCAGTTCATTCCCAGTACTCCCAGTATCCCCATCCCAGTGCTCCCAGTAGCTCCCAGTTCATTCCCAGTAAATCCCAGTTCATTCCCAGTACTCCCAGTATCCCCATCCCAGTACTCCCAGTACCTCCCAGTTCATTCCCAGTAGCTCCCAGTAGCTCCCAGTTCATTCCCAGTACTCCCAGTATCCCCATCCCAGTGCTCCCAGTAGCTCCCAGTAGCTCCCAGTTCATTCCCAGTACCTCCCAGTTAATTCCCAGTTCATTCCCAGTACCTCCCAGTATCCCCATCCCAGTGCTCCCAGTACCTCCCAGTTCATTCCCAGTACCTCCCAGTTAATTCCCAGTTCATTCCCAGTACCTCCCAGTTCATTCCCAGTAGCTCCCAGTTCCTCCCAGTTCATTCCCAGTTCATCCCAGTAAATCCCAGTTTCGTCCCAGTACTCCCAGTACCCCATCCCAGTGCTCCCAGTAGCTCCCAGTTCATTCCCAGTAGCTCCCAGTTCATTCCCAGTACTCCCAGTATCCCCATCCCAGTGCTCCCAGTACCTCCCAGTTCATTCCCAGTAAATCCCAGTTCATTCCCAGTACTCCCAGTTCCCCATCCCAGTGCTCCCAGTACCTCCCAGTAGCTCCCAGTTCATTCCCAGTAGCTCCCAGTTTCTTCCCAGTACTCCCAGTATCCCCATCCCAGTGCTCCCAGTAGCTCCCAGTAGCTCCCAGTTCATTCCCAGTTCATTCCAGTACTCCCAGTATCCCCATCCCAGTGCTCCCAGTACCTCCCAGTTCATTCCCAGTAGCTCCCAGTAGCTCCCAGTTCATTCCCAGTACTCCCAGTATCCCCATCCCAGTGCTCCCAGTACCTCCCAGTTCATTCCCAGTAGCTCCCAGTTCATTCCCAGTTTCTTCCCAGTACTCCCAGTATCCCCATCCCAGTGCTCCCAGTAGCTCCCAGTTCATTCCCAGTACCTCCCAGTTCATTCCCAGTAGCTCCCAGTATCCCCATCCCAGTGCTCCCAGTTCCTCCCAGTTCATTCCCAGTTCATTCCCAGTACTCCCAGTACCCCATCCCAGTGCTCCCAGTAGCTCCCAGTTCATTCCCAGTACCTCCCAGTTCATTCCCAGTACTCCCAGTACCCCATCCCAGTGCTCCCAGTACCTCCCAGTTCATTCCCAGTTCATTCCCAGTAGCTCCCAGTTTCTTCCCAGTACTCCCAGTATCCCCATCCCAGTGCTCCCAGTAGCTCCCAGTTCATTCCCAGTTCATTCCCAGTACTCCCAGTATCCCCATCCCAGTGCTCCCAGTACCTCCCAGTTCATTCCCAGTACCTCCCAGTTCATTCCCAGTTCATCCCAGTAAATCCCAGTTTCGTCCCAGTACTCCCAGTACCCCATCCCAGTGCTCCCAGTACCTCCCAGTTCATTCCCAGTAGCTCCCAGTTCATTCCCAGTACTCCCAGTATCCCATCCCAGGGCTCCCAGTAGCTCCCAGTAGCTCCCAGTTCATTCCCAGTAGCTCCCAGTTCATTCCCAGTACCTCCCAGTTCATTCCCAGTACTCCCAGTATCGCCATCCCAGTGCTCCCAGTAGCTCCCAGTACCTCCCAGTTCATTCCCAGTAGCTCCCAGTTCATTCCCAGTAGCTCCCAGTTCATTCCCAGTTCATTCCCAGTAGCTCCCAGTTCATTCCCAGTTCATTCCCAGTAGCTCCCAGTTCATTCCAGTACTCCCAGTATCCCCATCCCAGTGCTCCCAGTAGCTCCCAGTACCTCCCAGTTCATTCCCAGTAGCTCCCAGTTCATTCCCAGTACTCCCAGTATCCCCATCCCAGTGCTCCCAGTAGCTCCCAGTAGCTCCCAGTTCATTCCCAGTAGCTCCCAGTTCATTCCCAGTAGCTCCCAGTTCATTCCCAGTTCATTCCCAGTAGCTCCCAGTTTCTTCCCAGTACTCCCAGTATCCCCATCCCAGTGCTCCCAGTAGCTCCCAGTTCATTCCCAGTAGCTCCCAGTATCCCCATCCCAGTGCTCCCAGTACCTCCCAGTTCATTCCCAGTTCATTCCCAGTTCATTCCCAGTACCTCCCAGTTCATTCCCAGTTCATCCCAGTACCTCCCAGTTTCTTCCCAGTACTCCCAGTACCCCATCCCAGTGCTCCCAGTAGCTCCCAGTTCATTCCCAGTAGCTCCCAGTTCATTCCCAGTAGCTCCCAGTATCCCCATCCCAGTGCTCCCAGTAGCTCCCAGTAGCTCCCAGTTCATTCCCAGTTCATTCCCAGTACTCCCAGTATCCCCATCCCAGTGCTCCCAGTAGCTCCCAGTTCATTCCCAGTTCATTCCCAGTAGCTCCCAGTTCATTCCCAGTACTCCCAGTATCCCCATCCCAGTGCTCCCAGTAGCTCCCAGTTCATTCCCAGTAGCTCCCAGTTCATTCCCAGTACTCCCAGTTCCCCATCCCAGTGCTCCCAGTTCATTCCCAGTTCATTCCCAGTACCTCCCAGTTCATTCCCAGTTCATTTCCAGTATATCCCAGTTCATTCCCAGTACTCCCAGTATCCCCATCCCAGTGCTCCCAGTAGCTCCCAGTAGCTCCCAGTTCATTCCCAGTTCATCCCAGTACTCCCAGTATCCCCATCCCAGTGCTCCCAGTACCTCCCAGTTCATTCCCAGTTCATCCCAGTAAATCCCAGTTTCTTCCCAGTACTCCCAGTATCCCCATCCCAGTGCTCCCAGTAGCTCCCAGTTCATTCCCAGTAGCTCCCAGTTCATTCCCAGTACTCCCAGTACCCCATCCCAGTGCTCCCAGTAGCTCCCAGTAGCTCCCAGTAGCTCCCAGTTCATTCCCAGTAGCTCCCAGTTCATTCCCAGTTCATTCCCAGTACTCCCAGTATCCCCATCCCAGTGCTCCCAGTAGCTCCCAGTAGCTCCCAGTTTCTTCCCAGTAGCTCCCAGTATCCCCATCCCAGTGCTCCCAGTAGCTCCCAGTAGCTCCCAGTAGCTCCCAGTTCATTCCCAGTAGCTCCCAGTATCCCCATCCCAGTGCTCCCAGTAGCTCCCAGTTCATTCCCAGTAGCTCCCAGTTCATTCCCAGTTCATTCCCAGTACTCCCAGTATCCTCATCCCAGTGCTCCCAGTACCTCCCAGTTCATTCCCAGTTCATCCCAGTAGCTCCCAGTACCCCATCCCAGTGCTCCCAGTTCATTCCCAGTTCATTCCCAGTAGCTCCCAGTTCATTCCCAGTTCATTCCCAGTAGCTCCCAGTTTCTTCCCAGTACTCCCAGTATCCCCATCCCAGTACTCCCAGTACCTCCCAGTTCATTCCCAGTACTCCCAGTACCCCATCCCAGTGCTCCCAGTAGCTCCCAGTAGCTCCCAGTTCATTCCCAGTACTCCCAGTTCATTCCCAGTACTACCAGTATCCCCATCCCAGTGCTCCCAGTAGCTCCCAGTAGCTCCCAGTTCATTCCCAGTTCATTCCCAGTAGCTCCCAGTTCATTCCCAGAACTCCCAGTACCCCATCCCAGTCCTCCCAGTAGCTCCCAGTTCATTCCCAGTAGCTCCCAGTTCATTCCCAGTACTCCCAGTATCCCCATCCCAGTGCTCCCAGTACCTCCCAGTTCATTCCCAGTACCTCCCAGTTAATTCCCAGTTCATTCCCAGTACCTCCCAGTTCATTCCCAGTAGCTCCCAGTTCATTCCCAGTACTCCCAGTTCCCCATCCCAGTGCTCCCAGTACCTCCCAGTACCTCCCAGTTCATTCCCAGTAGCTCCCAGTTTCTTCCCAGTACTCCCAGTACCCCATCCCAGTGCTCCCAGTTCATTCCCAGTTCATTCCCAGTAGCTCCCAGTTCATTCCCAGTTCATTCCCAGTAGCTCCCAGTTCATTCCCAGTTCATTCCCAGTACTCCCAGTATCCCCATCCCAGTGCTCCCAGTAGCTCTCAGTAGCTCCCAGTTCATTCCCAGTTCATTCCCAGTACTCCCAGTACCCCATCCCAGTGCTCCCAGTACCTCCCAGTTCATTCCCAGTTCATCCCAGTAAATCCCAGTTTCTTCCCAGTACTCCCAGTACCCCATCCCAGTGCTCCCAGTAGCTCCCAGTTCATTCCCAGTAGCTCCCAGTTCATTCCCAGTACTCCCAGTACCCCATCCCAGTGCTCCCAGTAGCTCCCAGTAGCTCCCAGTTCATTCCCAGTAGCTCCCAGTTCATTCCCTGTACTCCCAGTATCCCCATCCCAGTGCTCCCAGTAGCTCCCAGTAGCTCCCAGTTCATTCCCAGTTCATTCCCAGTTCATTCCCAGTACTCCCAGTATCCCCATCCCAGTGCTCCCAGTACCTCCCAGTTCATTCCCAGTACTCCCAGTTTCTTCCCAGTACTCCCAGTATCCCCATCCCAGTGCTCCCAGTAGCTCCCAGTAGCACCCAGTTCATTCCCAGTAGCTCCCAGTATCCCCATCCCAGTGCTCCGAGTAGCTCCCAGTTCATTCCCAGTTCATCCCAGTACTCCCAGTATCCCCATCCCAGTGCTCCCAGTAGCTCCCAGTTCATTCCCAGTAGCTCCCAGTTTCTTCCCAGTACTCCCAGTACCCCATCCCAGTCCTCCCAGTAGCTCCCAGTTCATTCCCAGTACCTCCCAGTTCATTCCCAGTACTCCCAGTATCCCCATCCCAGTGCTCCCAGTACCTCCCAGTTCATTCCCAGTTCATCCCAGTACTCCCAGTATCCCCATCCCAGTGCTCCCAGTAACCCATCCCAGTGCTCCCAGTAGCTCCCAGTTCATTCCCAGTAGCTCCCAGTTCATTCCCAGTACTCCCAGTATCCCCATCCCAGTGCTCCCAGTACCTCCCAGTTCATTCCCAGTAGCTCCCAGTTCATTCCCAGTTCATCCCAGTACTCCCAGTTCCCCATCCCAGTGCTCCCAGTACCTCCCAGTACCTCCCAGTTCATTCCCAGTAGCTCCCAGTTCATTCCCAGTTCATTCCAGTACTCCCAGTATCCCCATCCCAGTGCTCCCAGTAGCTCCCAGTAGCTCCCAGTTCATTCCCAGTAGCTCCCAGTTTCTTCCCAGTACTCCCAGTACCCCATCCCAGTCCTCCCAGTAGCTCCCAGTTCATTCCCAGTACCTCCCAGTTCATTCCCAGTACTCCCAGTACCCCATCCCAGTGCTCCCAGTAGCTCCCAGTTCATTCCCAGTAGCTCCCAGTTCATTCCCAGTACTCCCAGTATCCCCATCCCAGTGCTCCCAGTACCTCCCAGTTCATTCCCAGTAGCTCCCAGTTCATTCCCAGTACTCCCAGTTCCCCATCCCAGTGCTCCCAGTACCTCCCAGTACCTCCCAGTTCATTCCCAGTAGCTCCCAGTTCATTCCCAGTTCATTCCAGTACTCCCAGTATCCCCATCCCAGTGCTCCCAGTAGCTCCCAGTTCATTCCCAGTTCATTCCCAGTAGCTCCCAGTTTCTTCCCAGTACTCCCAGTATCCCCATCCCAGTGCTCCCAGTACCTCCCAGTTCATTCCCAGTAGCTCCCAGTAGCTCCCAGTTCATTCCCAGTACTCCCAGTACCCCATCCCAGTGCTCCCAGTAGCTCCCAGTTCATTCCCTGTTCATTCCCAGTGCCCCATCCCAGTGCTCCCAGTACCTCCCAGTTCATTCCCAGTAGCTCCCAGTTCATTCCCAGTTCATTCCCAGTAGCTCCCAGTTCATTCCCAGTACTCCCAGTATCCCCATCCCAGTGCTCCCAGTACCTCCCAGTTCATTCCCAGTTCATTCCCAGTAGCTCCCAGTATCCCCATCCCAGTGCTCCCAGTAGCTCCCAGTTCATTCCCAGTTCATTCCCAGTAGCTCCCAGTTTCTTCCCAGTACTCCCAGTATCCCCATCCCAGTAGCTCCCAGTAGCTCCCAGTTCATTCCCAGTACTCCCAGTATCCCCATCCCAGTGCTCCCAGTACCTCCCAGTTCATTCCCAGTTCATTCCCAGTAGCTCCCAGTATCCCCATCCCAGTGCTCCCAGTAGCTCCCAGTTCATTCCCAGTTCATTCCCAGTAGCTCCCAGTTTCTTCCCAGTACTCCCAGTATCCCCATCCCAGTGCTCCCAGTACCTCCCAGTTCATTCCCAGTTCATTCCCAGTACTCCCAGTATCCCCATCCCAGTGCTCCCAGTACCTCCCAGTTCATTCCCAGTAGCTCCCAGTAGCTCCCAGTTCATTCCCAGTACTCCCAGTACCCCATCCCAGTGCTCCCAGTACCTCCCAGTTCATTCCCAGTAGCTCCCAGTTCATTCCCAGTTCATTCCCAGTAGCTCCCAGTTCATTCCCAGTAGCTCCCAGTTTCTTCCCAGTACTCCCAGTATCCCCATCCCAGTAGCTCCCAGTAGCTCCCAGTTCATTCCCAGTTCATCCCAGTTTCTTCCCAGTACTCCCAGTATCCCCATCCCAGTGCTCCCAGTAGCTCCCAGTAGCTCCCAGTTCATTCCCAGTTCATCCCAGTACTCCCAGTATCCCCATCCCAGTGCTCCCAGTAGCTCCCAGTTCATTCCCAGTACTCCCAGTACCCCATCCCAGTGCTCCCAGTAGCTCCCAGTTCATTCCCAGTTCATTCCCAGTACCTCCCAGTTCATTCCCAGTTCATTCCCAGTACTCCCAGTATCGCCATCCCAGTGCTCCCAGTAGTTCCCAGTTCATTCCCAGTTCATTCCCAGTAGCTCCCAGTTCATTCCCAGTACTCCCAGTATCCCCATCCCAGTGCTCCCAGTAGCTCCCAGTAGCTCCCAGTTCATTCCCAGTAGCTCCCAGTTCATTCCAGTACTCCCAGTATCCCCATCCCAGTGCTCCCAGTACCTCCCAGTTCATTCCCAGTAGCTCCCAGTTCATTCCAGGTACTCCCAGTATCCCCATCCCAGTGCTCCCAGTACCTCCCAGTTCATTCCCAGTTCATTCCCAGTAGCTCCCAGTTCATTCCCAGTAGCTCCCAGTTCATTCCCAGTACTCCCAGTATCGCCATCCCAGTGCTCCCAGTACCTCCCAGTTCATTCCCAGTTCATTCCCTGTAGCTCCCAGTTCATTCCCAGTACTCCCAGTATCCCCATCCCAGTAGCTCCCAGTAGCTCCCAGTTTCTTCCCAGTACTCCCAGTATCCCCATCCCAGTGCTCCCAGTAGCTCCCAGTAGCTCCCAGTTCATTCCCAGTTCATTCCCAGTACTCCCAGTGTCGCCATCCCAGTGCTCCCAGTAGCTCCCAGTTCATTCCCAGTTCATCCCAGTACTCCCAGTATCCCCATCCCAGTGCTCCCAGTACCCCCCAGTTCATTCCCAGTAGCTCCCAGTTCATTCCCAGTAGCTCCCAGTTCATTCCCAGTACTCCCAGTACCCCATCCCAGTGCTCCCAGTAGCTCCCAGTAGCTCCCAGTACATTCCCAGTAGCTCCCAGTTCATTCCCAGTACTCCCAGTATCCCCATCCCAGTGCTCCCAGTAGCTCCCAGTTCATTCCCAGTTCATCCCAGTACTCCCAGTATCCCCATCCCAGTGCTCCCAGTAGCTCCCAGTTCATTCCCAGTACTCCCAGTATCCCCATCACAGTGCTCCCAGTACCTCCCAGTTCATTCCCAGTAAATCCCAGTTCATTCCCAGTGCTCCCAGTTCCCCATCCCAGTGCTCCCAGTAGCTCCCAGTAGCTCCCAGTTCATTCCCAGTTCATTCCCAGTTCATTCCCAGTACTCCCAGTATCCCCATCCCAGTGCTCCCAGTACCTCCCAGTTCATTCCCAGTTCATTCCCAGTACTCCCAGTATCCCCATCCCAGTGCTCCCAGTAGCTCCCAGTTCATTCCCAGTAAATCCCAGTTCATTCCCAGTACTCCCAGTATCCCCATCCCAGTGCTCCCAGTAGCTCCCAGTTCATTCCCAGTAGCTCCCAGTTCATTCCCAGTACTACCAGTATCCCCATCCCAGTGCTCCCAGTACCTCCCAGTTCATTCCCAGTTCATTCCCAGTACTCCCAGTATCCCCATCCCAGTACTCCCAGTACCTCCCAGTTCATTCCCAGTAGCTCCCAGTAGCTCCCAGTTCATTCCCAGTTCATTCCCAGTACTCCCAGTATCCCCATCCCAGTGCTCCCAGTAGCTCCCAGTTCATTCCCAGTAAATCCCAGTTCATTCCCAGTACTCCCAGTATCCCCATCCCAGTACTCCCAGTACCTCCCAGTTCATTCCCAGTAGCTCCCAGTAGCTCCCAGTTCATTCCCAGTACTCCCAGTACCCCATCCCAGTGCTCCCAGTACCTCCCAGTTCATTCCCAGTAGCTCCCAGTTCATTCCCAGTAAATCCCAGTTCATTCCCAGTACTCCCAGTACCCCATCCCAGTGCTCCCAGTAGCTCCCAGTTCATTCCCAGTAGCTCCCAGTTCATTCCCAGTACTCCCAGTACCCCATCCCAGTGCTCCCAGTAGCTCCCAGTAGCTCCCAGTTCATTCCCAGTTCATTCCCAGTACTCCCAGTACCCCATCCCAGTGCTCCCAGTAGCTCCCAGTTCATTCCCAGTAGCTCCCAGTTCATTCCCAGTACTCCCAGTATCGCCATCCCAGTGCTCCCAGTACCTCCCAGTTCATTCCCAGTAGCTCCCAGTTCATTCCCAGTAGCTCCCAGTTCATTCCCAGTACTCCCAGTATCCCCATCCCAGTGCTCCCAGTAGCTCCCAGTTCATTCCAGTACTCCCAGTATCGCCATCCCAGTGCTCCCAGTAGCTCCCAGTTCATTCCCAGTTCATTCCCAGTACTACCAGTATCCCCATCCCAGTGCTCCCAGTAGCTCCCAGTTCATTCCCAGTAAATCCCAGTTCATTCCCAGTACTCCCAGTATCCCCATCCCAGTGCTCCCAGTAGCTCCCAGTTCATTCCCAGTAGCTCCCAGTTCATTCCCAGTACTCCCAGTACCCCATCCCAGTGCTCCCAGTAGCTCCCAGTAGCTCCCAGTTCATTCCCAGTACCTCCCAGTTAATTCCCAGTTCATTCCCAGTACCTCCCAGTATCCCCATCCCAGTGCTCCCAGTACCTCCCAGTTCATTCCCAGTACCTCCCAGTTAATTCCCAGTTCATTCCCAGTACCTCCCAGTTCATTCCCAGTAGCTCCCAGTTCCTCCCAGTTCATTCCCAGTTCATCCCAGTAAATCCCAGTTTCGTCCCAGTACTCCCAGTACCCCATCCCAGTGCTCCCAGTAGCTCCCAGTTCATTCCCAGTAGCTCCCAGTTCATTCCCAGTACTCCCAGTATCCCCATCCCAGTGCTCCCAGTAGCTCCCAGTAGCTCCCAGTTCATTCCCAGTAGCTCCCAGTTCATTACCAGTACCTCCCAGTTCATTCCCAGTACTCCCAGTACCCCATCCCAGTGCTCCCAGTAGCTCCCAGTTCATTCCCAGTAGCTCCCAGTTCATTCCCAGTACTCCCAGTATCCCCATCCCAGTGCTCCCAGTACCTCCCAGTTCATTCCCAGTAAATCCCAGTTCATTCCCAGTACTCCCAGTTCCCCATCCCAGTGCTCCCAGTACCTCCCAGTAGCTCCCAGTTCATTCCCAGTAGCTCCCAGTTTCTTCCCAGTACTCCCAGTATCCCCATCCCAGTGCTCCCAGTAGCTCCCAGTAGCTCCCAGTTCATTCCCAGTTCATTCCCAGTACTCCCAGTATCCCCATCCCAGTGCTCCCAGTACCTCCCAGTTCATTCCCAGTAGCTCCCAGTAGCTCCCAGTTCATTCCCAGTACTCCCAGTATCCCCATCCCAGTGCTCCCAGTACCTCCCAGTTCATTCCCAGTAGCTCCCAGTTCATTCCCAGTTTCTTCCCAGTACTCCCAGTATCCCCATCCCAGTGCTCCCAGTAGCTCCCAGTAGCTCCCAGTTCATTCCCAGTTCATCCCAGTACTCCCAGTATCCCCATCCCAGTGCTCCCAGTAGCTCCCAGTTCATTCCCAGTACCTCCCAGTTCATTCCCAGTAGCTCCCAGTATCCCCATCCCAGTGCTCCCAGTTCCTCCCAGTTCATTCCCAGTTCATTCCCAGTACTCCCAGTACCCCATCCCAGTGCTCCCAGTACCTCCCAGTTCATTCCCAGTACTCCCAGTTCATTCCCAGTTCATTCCCAGTAGCTCCCAGTTCATTCCCAGTAAATCCCAGTTCATTCCCAGTACTCCCAGTATCCCCATCCCAGTGCTCCCAGTACCTCCCAGTTCATTCCCAGTTCATTCCCAGTACTCCCAGTACCCCATCCCAGTGCTCCCAGTAGCTCCCAGTTCATTCCCAGTACCTCCCAGTTCATTCCCAGTACTCCCAGTACCCCATCCCAGTGCTCCCAGTACCTCCCAGTTCATTCCCAGTTCATTCCCAGTAGCTCCCAGTTTCTTCCCAGTACTCCCAGTATCCCCATCCCAGTGCTCCCAGTAGCTCCCAGTTCATTCCCAGTTCATTCCCAGTACTCCCAGTATCCCCATCCCAGTGCTCCCAGTACCTCCCAGTTCATTCCCAGTACCTCCCAGTTCATTCCCAGTTCATCCCAGTAAATCCCAGTTTCGTCCCAGTACTCCCAGTACCCCATCCCAGTGCTCCCAGTACCTCCCAGTTCATTCCCAGTAGCTCCCAGTTCATTCCCAGTACTCCCAGTATCCCCATCCCAGTGCTCCCAGTAGCTCCCAGTAGCTCCCAGTTCATTCCCAGTAGCTCCCAGTTCATTACCAGTACCTCCCAGTTCATTCCCAGTACTCCCAGTACCCCATCCCAGTGCTCCCAGTACCTCCCAGTAGCTCCCAGTTCATTCCCAGTAGCTCCCAGTATCCCCATCCCAGTGCTTCCAGTAGCTCCCAGTAGCTCCCAGTTCATTCCCAGTTCATTCCCAGTACCTCCCAGTTCATTCCCAGTACCTCCCAGTATCCCCATCCCAGTGCTCCCAGTACCTCCCAGTTCATTCCCAGTACCTCCCAGTTAATTCCCAGTTCATTCCCAGTACCTCCCAGTTCATTCCCAGTAGCTCCCAGTTCCTCCCAGTTCATTCCCAGTTCATCCCAGTAAATCCCAGTTTCGTCCCAGTACTCCCAGTACCCCATCCCAGTGCTCCCAGTAGCTCCCAGTTCATTCCCAGTAGCTCCCAGTTCATTCCCAGTACTCCCAGTATCCCCATCCCAGTGCTCCCAGTACCTCCCAGTTCATTCCCAGTAAATCCCAGTTCATTCCCAGTACTCCCAGTTCCCCATCCCAGTGCTCCCAGTACCTCCCAGTAGCTCCCAGTTCATTCCCAGTAGCTCCCAGTTTCTTCCCAGTACTCCCAGTATCCCCATCCCAGTGCTCCCAGTAGCTCCCAGTAGCTCCCAGTTCATTCCCAGTTCATTCCAGTACTCCCAGTATCCCCATCCCAGTGCTCCCAGTACCTCCCAGTTCATTCCCAGTAGCTCCCAGTAGCTCCCAGTTCATTCCCAGTACTCCCAGTATCCCCATCCCAGTGCTCCCAGTACCTCCCAGTTCATTCCCAGTAGCTCCCAGTTCATTCCCAGTTTCTTCCCAGTACTCCCAGTATCCCCATCCCAGTGCTCCCAGTAGCTCCCAGTTCATTCCCAGTACCTCCCAGTTCATTCCCAGTAGCTCCCAGTATCCCCATCCCAGTGCTCCCAGTTCCTCCCAGTTCATTCCCAGTTCATTCCCAGTACTCCCAGTACCCCATCCCAGTGCTCCCAGTAGCTCCCAGTTCATTCCCAGTACCTCCCAGTTCATTCCCAGTACTCCCAGTACCCCATCCCAGTGCTCCCAGTACCTCCCAGTTCATTCCCAGTTCATTCCCAGTAGCTCCCAGTTTCTTCCCAGTACTCCCAGTATCCCCATCCCAGTGCTCCCAGTAGCTCCCAGTTCATTCCCAGTTCATTCCCAGTACTCCCAGTATCCCCATCCCAGTGCTCCCAGTACCTCCCAGTTCATTCCCAGTACCTCCCAGTTCATTCCCAGTTCATCCCAGTAAATCCCAGTTTCGTCCCAGTACTCCCAGTACCCCATCCCAGTGCTCCCAGTACCTCCCAGTTCATTCCCAGTAGCTCCCAGTTCATTCCCAGTACTCCCAGTATCCCCATCCCAGGGCTCCCAGTAGCTCCCAGTAGCTCCCAGTTCATTCCCAGTAGCTCCCAGTTCATTCCCAGTACCTCCCAGTTCATTCCCAGTACTCCCAGTATCGCCATCCCAGTGCTCCCAGTAGCTCCCAGTACCTCCCAGTTCATTCCCAGTAGCTCCCAGTTCATTCCCAGTAGCTCCCAGTTCATTCCCAGTTCATTCCCAGTAGCTCCCAGTTCATTCCCAGTTCATTCCCAGTAGCTCCCAGTTCATTCCAGTACTCCCAGTATCCCCATCCCAGTGCTCCCAGTAGCTCCCAGTACCTCCCAGTTCATTCCCAGTAGCTCCCAGTTCATTCCCAGTACTCCCAGTATCCCCATCCCAGTGCTCCCAGTAGCTCCCAGTAGCTCCCAGTTCATTCCCAGTAGCTCCCAGTTCATTCCCAGTAGCTCCCAGTTCATTCCCAGTTCATTCCCAGTAGCTCCCAGTTTCTTCCCAGTACTCCCAGTATCCCCATCCCAGTGCTCCCAGTAGCTCCCAGTTCATTCCCAGTAGCTCCCAGTATCCCCATCCCAGTGCTCCCAGTACCTCCCAGTTCATTCCCAGTTCATTCCCAGTTCATTCCCAGTACCTCCCAGTTCATTCCCAGTTCATCCCAGTACCTCCCAGTTTCTTCCCAGTACTCCCAGTACCCCATCCCAGTGCTCCCAGTAGCTCCCAGTTCATTCCCAGTAGCTCCCAGTTCATTCCCAGTAGCTCCCAGTATCCCCATCCCAGTGCTCCCAGTAGCTCCCAGTAGCTCCCAGTTCATTCCCAGTTCATTCCCAGTACTCCCAGTATCCCCATCCCAGTGCTCCCAGTAGCTCCCAGTTCATTCCCAGTTCATTCCCAGTAGCTCCCAGTTCATTCCCAGTACTCCCAGTATCCCCATCCCAGTGCTCCCAGTAGCTCCCAGTTCATTCCCAGTAGCTCCCAGTTCATTCCCAGTACTCCCAGTTCCCCATCCCAGTGCTCCCAGTTCATTCCCAGTTCATTCCCAGTACCTCCCAGTTCATTCCCAGTTCATTTCCAGTATATCCCAGTTCATTCCCAGTACTCCCAGTATCCCCATCCCAGTGCTCCCAGTAGCTCCCAGTAGCTCCCAGTTCATTCCCAGTTCATCCCAGTACTCCCAGTATCCCCATCCCAGTGCTCCCAGTAGCTCCCAGTTCATTCCCATTAGCTCCCAGTTCATTCCCAGTACTCCCAGTATCCCCATCCCAGTGCTCCCAGTAGCTCCCAGTAGCTCCCAGTTCATTCCCAGTTCATTCCCAGTACTCCCAGTATCCCCATCCCAGTGCTCCCAGTACCTCCCAGTTCATTCCCAGTTCATCCCAGTAAATCCCAGTTTCTTCCCAGTACTCCCAGTATCCCCATCCCAGTGCTCCCAGTAGCTCCCAGTTCATTCCCAGTAGCTCCCAGTTCATTCCCAGTACTCCCAGTACCCCATCCCAGTGCTCCCAGTAGCTCCCAGTAGCTCCCAGTAGCTCCCAGTTCATTCCCAGTAGCTCCCAGTTCATTCCCAGTTCATTCCCAGTACTCCCAGTATCCCCATCCCAGTGCTCCCAGTAGCTCCCAGTAGCTCCCAGTTTCTTCCCAGTAGCTCCCAGTATCCCCATCCCAGTGCTCCCAGTAGCTCCCAGTAGCTCCCAGTAGCTCCCAGTTCATTCCCAGTAGCTCCCAGTATCCCCATCCCAGTGCTCCCAGTAGCTCCCAGTTCATTCCCAGTAGCTCCCAGTTCATTCCCAGTTCATTCCCAGTACTCCCAGTATCCTCATCCCAGTGCTCCCAGTACCTCCCAGTTCATTCCCAGTTCATCCCAGTAGCTCCCAGTACCCCATCCCAGTGCTCCCAGTTCATTCCCAGTTCATTCCCAGTAGCTCCCAGTTCATTCCCAGTTCATTCCCAGTAGCTCCCAGTTTCTTCCCAGTACTCCCAGTATCCCCATCCCAGTACTCCCAGTACCTCCCAGTTCATTCCCAGTACTCCCAGTACCCCATCCCAGTGCTCCCAGTAGCTCCCAGTAGCTCCCAGTTCATTCCCAGTACTCCCAGTTCATTCCCAGTACTACCAGTATCCCCATCCCAGTGCTCCCAGTAGCTCCCAGTTCATTCCCAGTTCATTCCCAGTTCATTCCCAGTAGCTCCCAGTTCATTCCCAGAACTCCCAGTACCCCATCCCAGTCCTCCCAGTAGCTCCCAGTTCATTCCCAGTAGCTCCCAGTTCATTCCCAGTACTCCCAGTATCCCCATCCCAGTGCTCCCAGTACCTCCCAGTTCATTCCCAGTACCTCCCAGTTAATTCCCAGTTCATTCCCAGTACCTCCCAGTTCATTCCCAGTAGCTCCCAGTTCATTCCCAGTACTCCCAGTTCCCCATCCCAGTGCTCCCAGTACCTCCCAGTACCTCCCAGTTCATTCCCAGTAGCTCCCAGTTTCTTCCCAGTACTCCCAGTACCCCATCCCAGTGCTCCCAGTTCATTCCCAGTTCATTCCCAGTAGCTCCCAGTTCATTCCCAGTTCATTCCCAGTAGCTCCCAGTTCATTCCCAGTTCATTCCCAGTACTCCCAGTATCCCCATCCCAGTGCTCCCAGTAGCTCTCAGTAGCTCCCAGTTCATTCCCAGTTCATTCCCAGTACTCCCAGTACCCCATCCCAGTGCTCCCAGTACCTCCCAGTTCATTCCCAGTTCATCCCAGTAAATCCCAGTTTCTTCCCAGTACTCCCAGTACCCCATCCCAGTGCTCCCAGTAGCTCCCAGTTCATTCCCAGTAGCTCCCAGTTCATTCCCAGTACTCCCAGTACCCCATCCCAGTGCTCCCAGTAGCTCCCAGTAGCTCCCAGTTCATTCCCAGTAGCTCCCAGTTCATTCCCTGTACTCCCAGTATCCCCATCCCAGTGCTCCCAGTAGCTCCCAGTAGCTCCCAGTTCATTCCCAGTTCATTCCCAGTTCATTCCCAGTACTCCCAGTATCCCCATCCCAGTGCTCCCAGTACCTCCCAGTTCATTCCCAGTACTCCCAGTTTCTTCCCAGTACTCCCAGTATCCCCATCCCAGTGCTCCCAGTAGCTCCCAGTAGCACCCAGTTCATTCCCAGTAGCTCCCAGTATCCCCATCCCAGTGCTCCGAGTAGCTCCCAGTTCATTCCCAGTTCATCCCAGTACTCCCAGTATCCCCATCCCAGTGCTCCCAGTAGCTCCCAGTTCATTCCCAGTAGCTCCCAGTTTCTTCCCAGTACTCCCAGTACCCCATCCCAGTCCTCCCAGTAGCTCCCAGTTCATTCCCAGTACCTCCCAGTTCATTCCCAGTACTCCCAGTATCCCCATCCCAGTGCTCCCAGTACCTCCCAGTTCATTCCCAGTTCATCCCAGTACTCCCAGTATCCCCATCCCAGTGCTCCCAGTAACCCATCCCAGTGCTCCCAGTAGCTCCCAGTTCATTCCCAGTAGCTCCCAGTTCATTCCCAGTACTCCCAGTATCCCCATCCCAGTGCTCCCAGTACCTCCCAGTTCATTCCCAGTAGCTCCCAGTTCATTCCCAGTTCATCCCAGTACTCCCAGTTCCCCATCCCAGTGCTCCCAGTACCTCCCAGTACCTCCCAGTTCATTCCCAGTAGCTCCCAGTTCATTCCCAGTTCATTCCAGTACTCCCAGTATCCCCATCCCAGTGCTCCCAGTAGCTCCCAGTAGCTCCCAGTTCATTCCCAGTAGCTCCCAGTTTCTTCCCAGTACTCCCAGTACCCCATCCCAGTCCTCCCAGTAGCTCCCAGTTCATTCCCAGTACCTCCCAGTTCATTCCCAGTACTCCCAGTACCCCATCCCAGTGCTCCCAGTAGCTCCCAGTTCATTCCCAGTAGCTCCCAGTTCATTCCCAGTACTCCCAGTATCCCCATCCCAGTGCTCCCAGTACCTCCCAGTTCATTCCCAGTAGCTCCCAGTTCATTCCCAGTACTCCCAGTTCCCCATCCCAGTGCTCCCAGTACCTCCCAGTACCTCCCAGTTCATTCCCAGTAGCTCCCAGTTCATTCCCAGTTCATTCCAGTACTCCCAGTATCCCCATCCCAGTGCTCCCAGTAGCTCCCAGTTCATTCCCAGTTCATTCCCAGTAGCTCCCAGTTTCTTCCCAGTACTCCCAGTATCCCCATCCCAGTGCTCCCAGTACCTCCCAGTTCATTCCCAGTAGCTCCCAGTAGCTCCCAGTTCATTCCCAGTACTCCCAGTACCCCATCCCAGTGCTCCCAGTAGCTCCCAGTTCATTCCCTGTTCATTCCCAGTGCCCCATCCCAGTGCTCCCAGTACCTCCCAGTTCATTCCCAGTAGCTCCCAGTTCATTCCCAGTTCATTCCCAGTAGCTCCCAGTTCATTCCCAGTACTCCCAGTATCCCCATCCCAGTGCTCCCAGTACCTCCCAGTTCATTCCCAGTTCATTCCCAGTAGCTCCCAGTATCCCCATCCCAGTGCTCCCAGTAGCTCCCAGTTCATTCCCAGTTCATTCCCAGTAGCTCCCAGTTTCTTCCCAGTACTCCCAGTATCCCCATCCCAGTAGCTCCCAGTAGCTCCCAGTTCATTCCCAGTACTCCCAGTATCCCCATCCCAGTGCTCCCAGTACCTCCCAGTTCATTCCCAGTTCATTCCCAGTAGCTCCCAGTATCCCCATCCCAGTGCTCCCAGTAGCTCCCAGTTCATTCCCAGTTCATTCCCAGTAGCTCCCAGTTTCTTCCCAGTACTCCCAGTATCCCCATCCCAGTGCTCCCAGTACCTCCCAGTTCATTCCCAGTTCATTCCCAGTACTCCCAGTATCCCCATCCCAGTGCTCCCAGTACCTCCCAGTTCATTCCCAGTAGCTCCCAGTAGCTCCCAGTTCATTCCCAGTACTCCCAGTACCCCATCCCAGTGCTCCCAGTACCTCCCAGTTCATTCCCAGTAGCTCCCAGTTCATTCCCAGTTCATTCCCAGTAGCTCCCAGTTCATTCCCAGTAGCTCCCAGTTTCTTCCCAGTACTCCCAGTATCCCCATCCCAGTAGCTCCCAGTAGCTCCCAGTTCATTCCCAGTTCATCCCAGTTTCTTCCCAGTACTCCCAGTATCCCCATCCCAGTGCTCCCAGTAGCTCCCAGTAGCTCCCAGTTCATTCCCAGTTCATCCCAGTACTCCCAGTATCCCCATCCCAGTGCTCCCAGTAGCTCCCAGTTCATTCCCAGTACTCCCAGTACCCCATCCCAGTGCTCCCAGTAGCTCCCAGTTCATTCCCAGTTCATTCCCAGTACCTCCCAGTTCATTCCCAGTTCATTCCCAGTACTCCCAGTATCGCCATCCCAGTGCTCCCAGTAGTTCCCAGTTCATTCCCAGTTCATTCCCAGTAGCTCCCAGTTCATTCCAGTACTCCCAGTATCCCCATCCCAGTGCTCCCAGTAGCTCCCAGTAGCTCCCAGTTCATTCCCAGTAGCTCCCAGTTCATTCCAGTACTCCCAGTATCCCCATCCCAGTGCTCCCAGTACCTCCCAGTTCATTCCCAGTAGCTCCCAGTTCATTCCAGGTACTCCCAGTATCCCCATCCCAGTGCTCCCAGTACCTCCCAGTTCATTCCCAGTTCATTCCCAGTAGCTCCCAGTTCATTCCCAGTAGCTCCCAGTTCATTCCCAGTACTCCCAGTATCGCCATCCCAGTGCTCCCAGTACCTCCCAGTTCATTCCCAGTTCATTCCCTGTAGCTCCCAGTTCATTCCCAGTACTCCCAGTATCCCCATCCCAGTAGCTCCCAGTAGCTCCCAGTTTCTTCCCAGTACTCCCAGTATCCCCATCCCAGTGCTCCCAGTAGCTCCCAGTAGCTCCCAGTTCATTCCCAGTTCATTCCCAGTACTCCCAGTGTCGCCATCCCAGTGCTCCCAGTAGCTCCCAGTTCATTCCCAGTTCATCCCAGTACTCCCAGTATCCCCATCCCAGTGCTCCCAGTACCCCCCAGTTCATTCCCAGTAGCTCCCAGTTCATTCCCAGTAGCTCCCAGTTCATTCCCAGTACTCCCAGTACCCCATCCCAGTGCTCCCAGTAGCTCCCAGTAGCTCCCAGTACATTCCCAGTAGCTCCCAGTTCATTCCCAGTACTCCCAGTATCCCCATCCCAGTGCTCCCAGTAGCTCCCAGTTCATTCCCAGTTCATCCCAGTACTCCCAGTATCCCCATCCCAGTGCTCCCAGTAGCTCCCAGTTCATTCCCAGTAGCTCCCAGTTCATTCCCAGTTCATTCCCAGTAGCTCCCAGTAGCTCCCAGTTCATTCCCAGTTTCTTCCCAGTACTCCCAGTATCCCCATCCCAGTGCTCCCAGTAGCTCCCAGTTCATTCCCAGTACTCCCAGTATCCCCATCACAGTGCTCCCAGTACCTCCCAGTTCATTCCCAGTAAATCCCAGTTCATTCCCAGTGCTCCCAGTTCCCCATCCCAGTGCTCCCAGTAGCTCCCAGTAGCTCCCAGTTCATTCCCAGTTCATTCCCAGTTCATTCCCAGTACTCCCAGTATCCCCATCCCAGTGCTCCCAGTACCTCCCAGTTCATTCCCAGTTCATTCCCAGTACTCCCAGTATCCCCATCCCAGTGCTCCCAGTAGCTCCCAGTTCATTCCCAGTAAATCCCAGTTCATTCCCAGTACTCCCAGTATCCCCATCCCAGTGCTCCCAGTAGCTCCCAGTTCATTCCCAGTAGCTCCCAGTTCATTCCCAGTACTACCAGTATCCCCATCCCAGTGCTCCCAGTACCTCCCAGTTCATTCCCAGTTCATTCCCAGTACTCCCAGTATCCCCATCCCAGTACTCCCAGTACCTCCCAGTTCATTCCCAGTAGCTCCCAGTAGCTCCCAGTTCATTCCCAGTTCATTCCCAGTACTCCCAGTATCCCCATCCCAGTGCTCCCAGTAGCTCCCAGTTCATTCCCAGTAAATCCCAGTTCATTCCCAGTACTCCCAGTATCCCCATCCCAGTACTCCCAGTACCTCCCAGTTCATTCCCAGTAGCTCCCAGTAGCTCCCAGTTCATTCCCAGTACTCCCAGTACCCCATCCCAGTGCTCCCAGTACCTCCCAGTTCATTCCCAGTAGCTCCCAGTTCATTCCCAGTAAATCCCAGTTCATTCCCAGTACTCCCAGTACCCCATCCCAGTGCTCCCAGTAGCTCCCAGTTCATTCCCAGTAGCTCCCAGTTCATTCCCAGTACTCCCAGTACCCCATCCCAGTGCTCCCAGTAGCTCCCAGTAGCTCCCAGTTCATTCCCAGTTCATTCCCAGTACTCCCAGTACCCCATCCCAGTGCTCCCAGTAGCTCCCAGTTCATTCCCAGTAGCTCCCAGTTCATTCCCAGTACTCCCAGTATCGCCATCCCAGTGCTCCCAGTACCTCCCAGTTCATTCCCAGTAGCTCCCAGTTCATTCCCAGTAGCTCCCAGTTCATTCCCAGTACTCCCAGTATCCCCATCCCAGTGCTCCCAGTAGCTCCCAGTTCATTCCAGTACTCCCAGTATCGCCATCCCAGTGCTCCCAGTAGCTCCCAGTTCATTCCCAGTTCATTCCCAGTACTACCAGTATCCCCATCCCAGTGCTCCCAGTAGCTCCCAGTTCATTCCCAGTAAATCCCAGTTCATTCCCAGTACTCCCAGTATCCCCATCCCAGTGCTCCCAGTAGCTCCCAGTTCATTCCCAGTAGCTCCCAGTTCATTCCCAGTACTCCCAGTACCCCATCCCAGTGCTCCCAGTAGCTCCCAGTAGCTCCCAGTTCATTCCCAGTACCTCCCAGTTAATTCCCAGTTCATTCCCAGTACCTCCCAGTATCCCCATCCCAGTGCTCCCAGTACCTCCCAGTTCATTCCCAGTACCTCCCAGTTAATTCCCAGTTCATTCCCAGTACCTCCCAGTTCATTCCCAGTAGCTCCCAGTTCCTCCCAGTTCATTCCCAGTTCATCCCAGTAAATCCCAGTTTCGTCCCAGTACTCCCAGTACCCCATCCCAGTGCTCCCAGTAGCTCCCAGTTCATTCCCAGTAGCTCCCAGTTCATTCCCAGTACTCCCAGTATCCCCATCCCAGTGCTCCCAGTAGCTCCCAGTAGCTCCCAGTTCATTCCCAGTAGCTCCCAGTTCATTACCAGTACCTCCCAGTTCATTCCCAGTACTCCCAGTACCCCATCCCAGTGCTCCCAGTAGCTCCCAGTTCATTCCCAGTAGCTCCCAGTTCATTCCCAGTACTCCCAGTATCCCCATCCCAGTGCTCCCAGTACCTCCCAGTTCATTCCCAGTAAATCCCAGTTCATTCCCAGTACTCCCAGTTCCCCATCCCAGTGCTCCCAGTACCTCCCAGTAGCTCCCAGTTCATTCCCAGTAGCTCCCAGTTTCTTCCCAGTACTCCCAGTATCCCCATCCCAGTGCTCCCAGTAGCTCCCAGTAGCTCCCAGTTCATTCCCAGTTCATTCCCAGTACTCCCAGTATCCCCATCCCAGTGCTCCCAGTACCTCCCAGTTCATTCCCAGTAGCTCCCAGTAGCTCCCAGTTCATTCCCAGTACTCCCAGTATCCCCATCCCAGTGCTCCCAGTACCTCCCAGTTCATTCCCAGTAGCTCCCAGTTCATTCCCAGTTTCTTCCCAGTACTCCCAGTATCCCCATCCCAGTGCTCCCAGTAGCTCCCAGTAGCTCCCAGTTCATTCCCAGTTCATCCCAGTACTCCCAGTATCCCCATCCCAGTGCTCCCAGTAGCTCCCAGTTCATTCCCAGTACCTCCCAGTTCATTCCCAGTAGCTCCCAGTATCCCCATCCCAGTGCTCCCAGTTCCTCCCAGTTCATTCCCAGTTCATTCCCAGTACTCCCAGTACCCCATCCCAGTGCTCCCAGTACCTCCCAGTTCATTCCCAGTACTCCCAGTTCATTCCCAGTTCATTCCCAGTAGCTCCCAGTTCATTCCCAGTAAATCCCAGTTCATTCCCAGTACTCCCAGTATCCCCATCCCAGTGCTCCCAGTACCTCCCAGTTCATTCCCAGTTCATTCCCAGTACTCCCAGTACCCCATCCCAGTGCTCCCAGTAGCTCCCAGTTCATTCCCAGTACCTCCCAGTTCATTCCCAGTACTCCCAGTACCCCATCCCAGTGCTCCCAGTACCTCCCAGTTCATTCCCAGTTCATTCCCAGTAGCTCCCAGTTTCTTCCCAGTACTCCCAGTATCCCCATCCCAGTGCTCCCAGTAGCTCCCAGTTCATTCCCAGTTCATTCCCAGTACTCCCAGTATCCCCATCCCAGTGCTCCCAGTACCTCCCAGTTCATTCCCAGTACCTCCCAGTTCATTCCCAGTTCATCCCAGTAAATCCCAGTTTCGTCCCAGTACTCCCAGTACCCCATCCCAGTGCTCCCAGTACCTCCCAGTTCATTCCCAGTAGCTCCCAGTTCATTCCCAGTACTCCCAGTATCCCCATCCCAGTGCTCCCAGTAGCTCCCAGTAGCTCCCAGTTCATTCCCAGTAGCTCCCAGTTCATTACCAGTACCTCCCAGTTCATTCCCAGTACTCCCAGTACCCCATCCCAGTGCTCCCAGTACCTCCCAGTAGCTCCCAGTTCATTCCCAGTAGCTCCCAGTATCCCCATCCCAGTGCTTCCAGTAGCTCCCAGTAGCTCCCAGTTCATTCCCAGTTCATTCCCAGTACCTCCCAGTTCATTCCCAGTACTCCCAGTATCGCCATCCCAGTGCTCCCAGTAGCTCCCAGTTCATTCCCAGTTCATTCCCAGTAGCTCCCAGTTCATTCCCAGTTCATTCCCAGTAGCTCCCAGTTCATTCCAGTACTCCCAGTATCCCCATCCCAGTGCTCCCAGTAGCTCCCAGTACCTCCCAGTTCATTCCCAGTAGCTCCCAGTTCATTCCCAGTACTCCCAGTATCCCCATCCCAGTGCTCCCAGTAGCTCCCAGTAGCTCCCAGTTCATTCCCAGTAGCTCCCAGTTCATTCCCAGTAGCTCCCAGTTCATTCCCAGTTCATTCCCAGTAGCTCCCAGTTTCTTCCCAGTACTCCCAGTATCCCCATCCCAGTGCTCCCAGTAGCTCCCAGTTCATTCCCAGTAGCTCCCAGTATCCCCATCCCAGTGCTCCCAGTAGCTCCCAGTAGCTCCCAGTTCATTCCCAGTTCATTCCCAGTACTCCCAGTATCCCCATCCCAGTGCTCCCAGTAGCTCCCAGTTCATTCCCAGTTCATTCCCAGTAGCTCCCAGTTCATTCCCAGTACTCCCAGTATCCCCATCCCAGTTCATTCCCAGTAGCTCCCAGTTCATTCCCAGTAGCTCCCAGTTCATTCCCAGTACTCCCAGTTCCCCATCCCAGTGCTCCCAGTTCATTCCCAGTTCATTCCCAGTACCTCCCAGTTCATTCCCAGTTCATTTCCAGTATATCCCAGTTCATTCCCAGTACTCCCAGTATCCCCATCCCAGTGCTCCCAGTAGCTCCCAGTAGCTCCCAGTTCATTCCCAGTTCATCCCAGTACTCCCAGTATCCCCATCCCAGTGCTCCCAGTAGCTCCCAGTTCATTCCCAGTAGCTCCCAGTTCATTCCCAGTAGCTCCCAGTTCATTCCCAGTACTCCCAGTATCCCCATCCCAGTGCTCCCAGTAGCTCCCAGTTCATTCCCAGTTCATCCCAGTACTCCCAGTATCCCCATCCCAGTGCTCCCAGTAGCTCCCAGTTCATTCCCAGTAGCTCCCAGTTCATTCCCAGTTCATTCCCAGTAGCTCCCAGTAGCTCCCAGTTCATTCCCAGTTTCTTCCCAGTACTCCCAGTATCCCCATCCCAGTGCTCCCAGTAGCTCCCAGTTCATTCCCAGTACTCCCAGTATCCCCATCACAGTGCTCCCAGTACCTCCCAGTTCATTCCCAGTAAATCCCAGTTCATTCCCAGTGCTCCCAGTTCCCCATCCCAGTGCTCCCAGTAGCTCCCAGTAGCTCCCAGTTCATTCCCAGTTCATTCCCAGTTCATTCCCAGTACTCCCAGTATCCCCATCCCAGTGCTCCCAGTACCTCCCAGTTCATTCCCAGTTCATTCCCAGTACTCCCAGTATCCCCATCCCAGTGCTCCCAGTAGCTCCCAGTTCATTCCCAGTAAATCCCAGTTCATTCCCAGTACTCCCAGTATCCCCATCCCAGTGCTCCCAGTAGCTCCCAGTTCATTCCCAGTAGCTCCCAGTTCATTCCCAGTACTACCAGTATCCCCATCCCAGTGCTCCCAGTACCTCCCAGTTCATTCCCAGTTCATTCCCAGTACTCCCAGTATCCCCATCCCAGTACTCCCAGTACCTCCCAGTTCATTCCCAGTAGCTCCCAGTAGCTCCCAGTTCATTCCCAGTACTCCCAGTACCCCATCCCAGTGCTCCCAGTACCTCCCAGTTCATTCCCAGTAGCTCCCAGTTCATTCCCAGTAAATCCCAGTTCATTCCCAGTACTCCCAGTACCCCATCCCAGTGCTCCCAGTAGCTTCCAGTTCATTCCCAGTAGCTCCCAGTTCATTCCCAGTACTCCCAGTACCCCATCCCAGTGCTCCCAGTAGCTCCCAGTAGCTCCCAGTTCATTCCCAGTTCATTCCCAGTACTCCCAGTACCCCATCCCAGTGCTCCCAGTAGCTCCCAGTTCATTCCCAGTAGCTCCCAGTTCATTCCCAGTACTCCCAGTATCGCCATCCCAGTGCTCCCAGTACCTCCCAGTTCATTCCCAGTAGCTCCCAGTTCATTCCCAGTAGCTCCCAGTTCATTCCCAGTACTCCCAGTATCCCCATCCCAGTGCTCCCAGTAGCTCCCAGTTCATTCCAGTACTCCCAGTATCGCCATCCCAGTGCTCCCAGTAGCTCCCAGTTCATTCCCAGTTCATTCCCAGTACTACCAGTATCCCCATCCCAGTGCTCCCAGTAGCTCCCAGTTCATTCCCAGTAAATCCCAGTTCATTCCCAGTACTCCCAGTATCCCCATCCCAGTGCTCCCAGTAGCTCCCAGTTCATTCCCAGTAGCTCCCAGTTCATTCCCAGTACTCCCAGTACCCCATCCCAGTGCTCCCAGTAGCTCCCAGTAGCTCCCAGTTCATTCCCAGTACCTCCCAGTTAATTCCCAGTTCATTCCCAGTACCTCCCAGTATCCCCATCCCAGTGCTCCCAGTACCTCCCAGTTCATTCCCAGTACCTCCCAGTTAATTCCCAGTTCATTCCCAGTACCTCCCAGTTCATTCCCAGTAGCTCCCAGTTCCTCCCAGTTCATTCCCAGTTCATCCCAGTAAATCCCAGTTTCGTCCCAGTACTCCCAGTACCCCATCCCAGTGCTCCCAGTAGCTCCCAGTTCATTCCCAGTAGCTCCCAGTTCATTCCCAGTACTCCCAGTATCCCCATCCCAGTGCTCCCAGTACCTCCCAGTTCATTCCCAGTAAATCCCAGTTCATTCCCAGTACTCCCAGTTCCCCATCCCAGTGCTCCCAGTACCTCCCAGTAGCTCCCAGTTCATTCCCAGTAGCTCCCAGTTTCTTCCCAGTACTCCCAGTATCCCCATCCCAGTGCTCCCAGTAGCTCCCAGTAGCTCCCAGTTCATTCCCAGTTCATTCCCAGTACTCCCAGTATCCCCATCCCAGTGCTCCCAGTACCTCCCAGTTCATTCCCAGTAGCTCCCAGTAGCTCCCAGTTCATTCCCAGTACTCCCAGTATCCCCATCCCAGTGCTCCCAGTACCTCCCAGTTCATTCCCAGTAGCTCCCAGTTCATTCCCAGTTTCTTCCCAGTACTCCCAGTATCCCCATCCCAGTGCTCCCAGTAGCTCCCAGTAGCTCCCAGTTCATTCCCAGTTCATCCCAGTACTCCCAGTATCCCCATCCCAGTGCTCCCAGTAGCTCCCAGTTCATTCCCAGTACCTCCCAGTTCATTCCCAGTAGCTCCCAGTATCCCCATCCCAGTGCTCCCAGTTCCTCCCAGTTCATTCCCAGTTCATTCCCAGTACTCCCAGTACCCCATCCCAGTGCTCCCAGTACCTCCCAGTTCATTCCCAGTACTCCCAGTTCATTCCCAGTTCATTCCCAGTAGCTCCCAGTTCATTCCCAGTAAATCCCAGTTCATTCCCAGTACTCCCAGTATCCCCATCCCAGTGCTCCCAGTACCTCCCAGTTCATTCCCAGTTCATTCCCTGTAGCTCCCAGTTCATTCCAGTACTCCCAGTATCCCCATCCCAGTGCTCCCAGTACCTCCCAGTTCATTCCCAGTTCATTCCCAGTACTCCCAGTACCCCATCCCAGTGCTCCCAGTAGCTCCCAGTTCATTCCCAGTACCTCCCAGTTCATTCCCAGTACTCCCAGTACCCCATCCCAGTGCTCCCAGTACCTCCCAGTTCATTCCCAGTTCATTCCCAGTAGCTCCCAGTTTCTTCCCAGTACTCCCAGTATCCCCATCCCAGTGCTCCCAGTAGCTCCCAGTTCATTCCCAGTTCATTCCCAGTACTCCCAGTATCCCCATCCCAGTGCTCCCAGTACCTCCCAGTTCATTCCCAGTACCTCCCAGTTCATTCCCAGTTCATCCCAGTAAATCCCAGTTTCGTCCCAGTACTCCCAGTACCCCATCCCAGTGCTCCCAGTACCTCCCAGTTCATTCCCAGTAGCTCCCAGTTCATTCCCAGTACTCCCAGTATCCCCATCCCAGTGCTCCCAGTAGCTCCCAGTAGCTCCCAGTTCATTCCCAGTAGCTCCCAGTTCATTACCAGTACCTCCCAGTTCATTCCCAGTACTCCCAGTACCCCATCCCAGTGCTCCCAGTACCTCCCAGTAGCTCCCAGTTCATTCCCAGTAGCTCCCAGTATCCCCATCCCAGTGCTTCCAGTAGCTCCCAGTAGCTCCCAGTTCATTCCCAGTTCATTCCCAGTACCTCCCAGTTCATTCCCAGTACTCCCAGTATCGCCATCCCAGTGCTCCCAGTAGCTCCCAGTTCATTCCCAGTTCATTCCCAGTAGCTCCCAGTTCATTCCCAGTTCATTCCCAGTAGCTCCCAGTTCATTCCAGTACTCCCAGTATCCCCATCCCAGTGCTCCCAGTAGCTCCCAGTACCTCCCAGTTCATTCCCAGTAGCTCCCAGTTCATTCCCAGTACTCCCAGTATCCCCATCCCAGTGCTCCCAGTAGCTCCCAGTAGCTCCCAGTTCATTCCCAGTAGCTCCCAGTTCATTCCCAGTAGCTCCCAGTTCATTCCCAGTTCATTCCCAGTAGCTCCCAGTTTCTTCCCAGTACTCCCAGTATCCCCATCCCAGTGCTCCCAGTAGCTCCCAGTTCATTCCCAGTAGCTCCCAGTATCCCCATCCCAGTGCTCCCAGTAGCTCCCAGTAGCTCCCAGTTCATTCCCAGTTCATTCCCAGTACTCCCAGTATCCCCATCCCAGTGCTCCCAGTAGCTCCCAGTTCATTCCCAGTTCATTCCCAGTAGCTCCCAGTTCATTCCCAGTACTCCCAGTATCCCCATCCCAGTTCATTCCCAGTAGCTCCCAGTTCATTCCCAGTAGCTCCCAGTTCATTCCCAGTACTCCCAGTTCCCCATCCCAGTGCTCCCAGTTCATTCCCAGTTCATTTCCAGTATATCCCAGTTCATTCCCAGTACTCCCAGTATCCCCATCCCAGTGCTCCCAGTAGCTCCCAGTAGCTCCCAGTTCATTCCCAGTTCATCCCAGTACTCCCAGTATCCCCATCCCAGTGCTCCCAGTAGCTCCCAGTTCATTCCCAGTAGCTCCCAGTTCATTCCCAGTAGCTCCCAGTTCATTCCCAGTACTCCCAGTATCCCCATCCCAGTGCTCCCAGTAGCTCCCAGTAGCTCCCAGTTCATTCCCAGTTCATTCCCAGTACTCCCAGTATCCCCATCCCAGTGCTCCCAGTACCTCCCAGTTCATTCCCAGTTCATCCCAGTAAATCCCAGTTTCTTCCCAGTACTCCCAGTATCCCCATCCCAGTGCTCCCAGTAGCTCCCAGTTCATTCCCAGTAGCTCCCAGTTCATTCCCAGTACTCCCAGTACCCCATCCCAGTGCTCCCAGTAGCTCCCAGTAGCTCCCAGTAGCTCCCAGTTCATTCCCAGTAGCTCCCAGTTCATTCCCAGTTCATTCCCAGTACTCCCAGTATCCCCATCCCAGTGCTCCCAGTAGCTCCCAGTAGCTCCCAGTTCATTCCCAGTAGCTCCCAGTATCCCCATCCCAGTGCTCCCAGTACCTCCCACTACATTCCCAGTTCATTCCCAGTAGCTCCCAGTTTCTTCCCAGTACTCCCAGTATCCCCATCCCAGTGCTCCCAGTAGCTCCCAGTAGCTCCCAGTAGCTCCCAGTTCATTCCCAGTAGCTCCCAGTATCCCCATCCCAGTGCTCCCAGTAGCTCCCAGTTCATTCCCAGTAGCTCCCAGTTCATTCCCAGTTCATTCCCAGTACTCCCAGTATCCTCATCCCAGTGCTCCCAGTACCTCCCAGTTCATTCCCAGTTCATCCCAGTAGCTCCCAGTACCCCATCCCAGTGCTCCCAGTTCATTCCCAGTTCATTCCCAGTAGCTCCCAGTTCATTCCCAGTTCATTCCCAGTAGCTCCCAGTTTCTTCCCAGTACTCCCAGTATCCCCATCCCAGTACTCCCAGTACCTCCCAGTTCATTCCCAGTACTCCCAGTACCCCATCCCAGTGCTCCCAGTAGCTCCCAGTAGCTCCCAGTTCATTCCCAGTACTCCCAGTTCATTCCCAGTACTCCCAGTATCCCCATCCCAGTGCTCCCAGTAGCTCCCAGTAGCTCCCAGTTCATTCCCAGTTCATTCCCAGTAGCTCCCAGTTCATTCCCAGAACTCCCAGTACCCCATCCCAGTCCTCCCAGTAGCTCCCAGTTCATTCCCAGTAGCTCCCAGTTCATTCCCAGTACTCCCAGTATCCCCATCCCAGTGCTCCCAGTACCTCCCAGTTCATTCCCAGTACCTCCCAGTTAATTCCCAGTTCATTCCCAGTACCTCCCAGTTCATTCCCAGTAGCTCCCAGTTCATTCCCAGTACTCCCAGTTCCCCATCCCAGTGCTCCCAGTACCTCCCAGTACCTCCCAGTTCATTCCCAGTAGCTCCCAGTTTCTTCCCAGTACTCCCAGTACCCCATCCCAGTGCTCCCAGTTCATTCCCAGTTCATTCCCAGTAGCTCCCAGTTCATTCCCAGTTCATTCCCAGTAGCTCCCAGTTCATTCCCAGTTCATTCCCAGTACTCCCAGTATCCCCATCCCAGTGCTCCCAGTAGCTCTCAGTAGCTCCCAGTTCATTCCCAGTTCATTCCCAGTACTCCCAGTACCCCATCCCAGTGCTCCCAGTACCTCCCAGTTCATTCCCAGTTCATCCCAGTAAATCCCAGTTTCTTCCCAGTACTCCCAGTACCCCATCCCAGTGCTCCCAGTAGCTCCCAGTTCATTCCCAGTAGCTCCCAGTTCATTCCCAGTACTCCCAGTACCCCATCCCAGTGCTCCCAGTAGCTCCCAGTAGCTCCCAGTTCATTCCCAGTAGCTCCCAGTTCATTCCCTGTACTCCCAGTATCCCCATCCCAGTGCTCCCAGTAGCTCCCAGTAGCTCCCAGTTCATTCCCAGTTCATTCCCAGTTCATTCCCAGTACTCCCAGTATCCCCATCCCAGTGCTCCCAGTACCTCCCAGTTCATTCCCAGTACTCCCAGTTTCTTCCCAGTACTCCCAGTATCCCCATCCCAGTGCTCCCAGTAGCTCCCAGTAGCACCCAGTTCATTCCCAGTAGCTCCCAGTATCCCCATCCCAGTGCTCCGAGTAGCTCCCAGTTCATTCCCAGTTCATCCCAGTACTCCCAGTATCCCCATCCCAGTGCTCCCAGTAGCTCCCAGTTCATTCCCAGTAGCTCCCAGTTTCTTCCCAGTACTCCCAGTACCCCATCCCAGTCCTCCCAGTAGCTCCCAGTTCATTCCCAGTACCTCCCAGTTCATTCCCAGTACTCCCAGTATCCCCATCCCAGTGCTCCCAGTACCTCCCAGTTCATTCCCAGTTCATCCCAGTACTCCCAGTATCCCCATCCCAGTGCTCCCAGTAACCCATCCCAGTGCTCCCAGTAGCTCCCAGTTCATTCCCAGTAGCTCCCAGTTCATTCCCAGTACTCCCAGTATCCCCATCCCAGTGCTCCCAGTACCTCCCAGTTCATTCCCAGTAGCTCCCAGTTCATTCCCAGTTCATCCCAGTACTCCCAGTTCCCCATCCCAGTGCTCCCAGTACCTCCCAGTACCTCCCAGTTCATTCCCAGTAGCTCCCAGTTCATTCCCAGTTCATTCCAGTACTCCCAGTATCCCCATCCCAGTGCTCCCAGTAGCTCCCAGTAGCTCCCAGTTCATTCCCAGTAGCTCCCAGTTTCTTCCCAGTACTCCCAGTACCCCATCCCAGTCCTCCCAGTAGCTCCCAGTTCATTCCCAGTACCTCCCAGTTCATTCCCAGTACTCCCAGTACCCCATCCCAGTGCTCCCAGTAGCTCCCAGTTCATTCCCAGTAGCTCCCAGTTCATTCCCAGTACTCCCAGTATCCCCATCCCAGTGCTCCCAGTACCTCCCAGTTCATTCCCAGTAGCTCCCAGTTCATTCCCAGTACTCCCAGTTCCCCATCCCAGTGCTCCCAGTACCTCCCAGTACCTCCCAGTTCATTCCCAGTAGCTCCCAGTTCATTCCCAGTTCATTCCAGTACTCCCAGTATCCCCATCCCAGTGCTCCCAGTAGCTCCCAGTTCATTCCCAGTTCATTCCCAGTAGCTCCCAGTTTCTTCCCAGTACTCCCAGTATCCCCATCCCAGTGCTCCCAGTACCTCCCAGTTCATTCCCAGTAGCTCCCAGTAGCTCCCAGTTCATTCCCAGTACTCCCAGTACCCCATCCCAGTGCTCCCAGTAGCTCCCAGTTCATTCCCTGTTCATTCCCAGTGCCCCATCCCAGTGCTCCCAGTACCTCCCAGTTCATTCCCAGTAGCTCCCAGTTCATTCCCAGTTCATTCCCAGTAGCTCCCAGTTCATTCCCAGTACTCCCAGTATCCCCATCCCAGTGCTCCCAGTACCTCCCAGTTCATTCCCAGTTCATTCCCAGTAGCTCCCAGTATCCCCATCCCAGTGCTCCCAGTAGCTCCCAGTTCATTCCCAGTTCATTCCCAGTAGCTCCCAGTTTCTTCCCAGTACTCCCAGTATCCCCATCCCAGTAGCTCCCAGTAGCTCCCAGTTCATTCCCAGTACTCCCAGTATCCCCATCCCAGTGCTCCCAGTACCTCCCAGTTCATTCCCAGTTCATTCCCAGTAGCTCCCAGTATCCCCATCCCAGTGCTCCCAGTAGCTCCCAGTTCATTCCCAGTTCATTCCCAGTAGCTCCCAGTTTCTTCCCAGTACTCCCAGTATCCCCATCCCAGTGCTCCCAGTACCTCCCTGTTCATTCCCAGTAGCTCCCAGTAGCTCCCAGTTCATTCCCAGTACTCCCAGTACCCCATCCCAGTGCTCCCAGTACCTCCCAGTTCATTCCCAGTAGCTCCCAGTAGCTCCCAGTTCATTCCCTGTTCATTCCCAGTGCCCCATCCCAGTGCTCCCAGTACCTCCCAGTTCATTCCCAGTAGCTCCCAGTTCATTCCCAGTTCATTCCCAGTAGCTCCCAGTTCATTCCCAGTAGCTCCCAGTTTCTTCCCAGTACTCCCAGTATCCCCATCCCAGTAGCTCCCAGTAGCTCCCAGTTCATTCCCAGTTCATCCCAGTTTCTTCCCAGTACTCCCAGTATCCCCATCCCAGTGCTCCCAGTAGCTCCCAGTAGCTCCCAGTTCATTCCCAGTTCATCCCAGTACTCCCAGTATCCCCATCCCAGTGCTCCCAGTAGCTCCCAGTTCATTCCCAGTACTCCCAGTACCCCATCCCAGTGCTCCCAGTAGCTCCCAGTTCATTCCCAGTTCATTCCCAGTACCTCCCAGTTTCTTCCCAGTACTCCCAGTATCCCCATCCCAGTGCTCCCAGTACCTCCCAGTTCATTCCCAGTAGCTCCCAGTTCATTCCCAGTAGCTCCCAGTTCATTCCCAGTAGCTCCCAGTATCCCCATCCCAGTGCTCCCAGTAGCTCCCAGTTCATTCCCAGTTCATTCCCAGTACTCCCAGTACCCCATCCCAGTGCTCCCAGTACCTCCCAGTTCATTCCCAGTACTCCCAGTACCCCATCCCAGTGCTCCCAGTAGCTCCCAGTTCATTCCCAGTTCATTCCCAGTACCTCCCAGTTTCTTCCCAGTACTCCCAGTATCCCCATCCCAGTGCTCCCAGTACCTCCCAGTTCATTCCCAGTACCTCCCAGTAACTCCCAAAATTTTCCTGAAAACCCCAAAATTCGAGCTTTGACCCAACCCCACCCCAAATTTGGGTTCAAATCCCCCAAAATCTTCCAAAATTGGTTAAAAAAAAAAAACAAAACAAAATCTCCATTTTTAAACTTAAAAAAAAAAAAATCAAATTTTGGTTCAAAAAACCCCAAACCTCAAATTTTGGGTTCGAAAAAACCGATTTTGGTTAAAACACAAAGTTTTAAATTTTGGGTTTAAAAAAACCCCCAAATTTTGGGTTCAAAACGCCTGATTTTGGTCAAAAATCCAAACCTTAAAATTTTGGGATTTTTAAAAAAAAAATTTCATTAAAAAACCCCAAACCTCAAATTTTGGGTTTAAAAAAATCCCGATTTTGGTTTAAAAAAAAAAAACAAAATTTTAAATTTTGGGTTAAAAAAAATCAGATTTTGGATAAAAACCCCAAAAATTTAAACTTTTGGGATTAAAAAAAAAATCAAATTTTAAGTTTGAGAAACTCGATTTTGGTTAAAAAAATCCAAAATTTTAAATTTTGAGTTTGAAACCCTCAAATTTCGGTACAAAAACCCCAAAATCACAAATTTTGGGTTAAACCCCCCCCCCCCCCCCCCCGATTTTGGTTCAAAAAAACAAAATTTTAAATTTTGGGTTAAAAAAATCAAATTTGGGGTTCAAAAAATCAAAATCTAAAATTTTTGGGTTAAAAAAAAAATCAAAATTTTGGTTCAAAAAAAGCTGAATTTTTTTGTTAAAAACCGAAATTTTAATTTTGGAATTAAAAAAAAAAAAAAAAAATCAAATTTTGGTTCAAAAAATCCCAAACCTCAAATTCTGAGTTCAAAAAACTCGATTTTGGTTCAAAAATAATTTTTTTAAATTTTGGGGTTAAAAAAAAAAAAAATCCGATTTTTGGTTAAAAAAATTCATCCAAATTTTAAAATTTCTATTTTAGATCCTCAAAACTTCAAAATTTGGGTTTAAAAAAAAAAAATTTTTTTTTATTTTTTTGAAATTCTAAATTTCATAAATTCTGGCTAAGAAACAAAAAAAAAAAAAAGTCAAATTTTGGGTGAAAAAATCTCAATTTTGGTTAAAAAAATGCAGCTAAATTCTCCAATTTTGGTTAAAACAACAACAACAACAAAAAAAAAATCCCTCAAATATTGAGATTAAAAAATGGAATTTTGGTTAAAAACAGAAAATCCTCGAAACCAAAATTTATTTCTGAAACCTCGAGTTTTAGTTAAAAAAACAAAAACAAAAATTAAAATTTTTGGTTGGAAAAAAATTAAATTTCGGTTCAAAAACCTCAAACTCCTCAAATTTTGGTTAAAAAAAAAAAGGGTTAAAAAAAATTTAAATTTTGGGTTCAAATCGTCCAATTTTGGGCAAAAGAAAAAAAATCGACAAATTCAAATTTTGTTCCAAAAAAAACAAAAACAAACAAAAAAAAAAATTCAGTGAACAAAATCAAATTTGGGGTTAAAAAACCAAATTTCGGTTCAAAACCCAAAATTTGGAAATTTTAATTAAAAAAAAAAACCACAAAAAAGTTGAATTTTTGGGTTTAAACCAACAAATTTCAGTAAAAAAAAACCAAAAAAACCAAATCCTTTAAATTTTAATTAAACGAACCCAAAAAAATTTCAAAATTTTGGGGTCAAAAAATCAAATTTTGGTTAAAAAAATCATCCAAGAACCTCAAATTTTGGTTCCAAATATCCCCAAAAACCTCAAATTTTGGCTAAAAACCGCCCCAAAAATCCCAAATTTGGGGTCAAAACCACCCCAAGAATCTCAAATTTTGGTCAAAAGTTCCAATTTTGGTCAAAACAGGCCCAAAATCGCCAAATTTTGGTTAAAAGTTCAATTTTTGGTCAAAAACCACCCCAAAAGTATCAAATTCTCGTCAAACCGACCCAAAATCCTCAAATTTTTGGCGAAATTCCTTAAGTTTGAGTCAAACCCACCCAAAATCCACAAAATTTTGGTCAAACTCACCCAAAAATCTTCAGATTAGGGTTAAAAACTCCATTTTTGGTCAAAACCCTCCCAAGAACCCCAAATTTTGGTCAAATCCCTCAAATTTTGGTCAAATCCATCGAATTGGGAGTCAAAAACCACCCAAAATCGGTAAAATTTTGGTCAAAACTACCCAAAACTTCCAGATTTTGGTCAAACCCTCAAATTTTGGTAAAAACCGCCCCGGGATCCTCGATTTTGGGTAAAAATTCATCAAAGTTTGGTCAAAAATCTTCAAATTTTGGTAAAAACCACCCCAAGAACATCAAATTTTCGTCAAACCGACCCAAAATCCTCAAATTTTTTGGTGAAATCCCTCAAATTTCAGTCAAACCCACCCAAAATCTGCTCATTTTGGCTCAAACCACCCAAAATTCCTCAATTTTGGGGGGGAAAAAAAAAAACCCAAAACCCTCAATTTTTGGGCAAAAAACGCCCCAAGAACCCCAAATTTGGCTCAAATCCCTCAAATTTTAACCAAAATCCTCAACTTTGGGTCAAAAACACCCAAAAATCTGCAAATTTTGGCTCAAACCACCCAAAAGTCTCAAATTCGGGTGAAAAATCTCAAATTTTGGTCAAATCCCTCTCAACATCTTCAAAATTTTGGTCAAAACCACCCAAAACGTCAAATTTTGGCCAAATCCCTCAAATTTTTGTAAAACTCATCCCAAGACCCTCGATTTTTTGGGGCAAAAAAAAAAAACCTCAAATTTTGGTGAAACCCTCTCAAAATTGTCACATTTTGGTCAAAACCACCCCAAGATCCTCAATTTTGGGTCAAAAACTTCAAATTTAGGCAAAACCACCCGAAACTTCCAAATTTTGGTGAAAACGTCACGTTTTTGTAAAAACCGACCCGGGATCCTCAATTTTGGGTGAAAATCGCCAATTTTTGGTCAAAATCGTCAAATTTTGGGCAGAACCGCCCCAGAACGTCAATTGTGGACTCAAAAACCTCAAATTTGGGTCAAAAACCAAGCGAAAAACCCTGAAATTTTGGCCGAATCCCTAAATATTTATAAAAAAAAACCCACCCCAATATCCCCAATTTTGGGTAAATCCCACCCAAAATCCTCAAATTTTGATCAAATCCCTCAAATTTTGGTGAAACCCATCCCAAAATCCTCAACTTTTGGTCAAATGAAGCAAATTTGGGGTAAATCAGCAAATTTTGGTCAAAACCATCCCGAGAACCTCAAATTTTTCACCAAAACCACCCCGGAAACTTTTCAAACCTCTCGAATTTTTATCAAAACCACCCCAAAATCTTCAAATTTTGGTCAAAACCACCCCGAAAATTCAAATTTTTGGTCAAACCCTTTCGATTTTCAACCAAGCCACCGCAAACTTTCAAAATCTGGTCCAAACCATCCCAAAACTTCAAAGTTTCACCAAAATCACCCCAAAACTTCAAATTTTAGGTCAAAAACCCCTCCCAATTTCCACCAAAATCAACCCAAAATTTCAAACTTTGGTCAAAACCATCCCAAAACTTCAATTTTTTTTGGGGGGGGGGTCAAAACCCCTCCAGTTTTCACCAAAACCAACCTAAAACCCCCCAAAAGTTGGAAAACTCCCCAAATTTTTTTATTCTCTAATAAAACGAGCGGCGGTCGCGCCGCCCCTCCCCCGCTCCGTCAATGCCCCCTCCCCTCCCAAAAATCCCCCAAAATCCCCCAAAATCCTCCCAGGAGCCGCCGGCGCCGTCGACTTTGCCGAAATCCGTCGTTTTCCGGGACTTTCTTCCGTCGTTTTCGGGCATTTCCGAGGTTTTGCCGTCGCGTCTCCGCCGATTTTTTGGGGATTTGGGGTTGGGTTGGGGTTGAGGAGGTTTTGGGTGGGGTCGGGACCTTTTGGGTGGGTTTGGAGTAATTTTGGGTGGTTTCAAGACTTCCTGTTGGGTTTGGAAGAATTTTTGGGAGTTTCGAGCCAATTTTTGTCGGTTTTGACCGATTTTTGATGGCTTCAAAGAATTTCGGAAGGTTCCGCCAATTTTTTTACGCCTTCAACCATTTTGGGTGGTTTTAAACCAATTTTTTTGGTGGGTTTAGGCCGATTTTTGGCGCTTTGAAGACTTTGTGTTGGGTTTGGAAGAATTTTTTTGGGCGTTTCAACCAATTTTTGTCGGTTTTGACCGATTTTTGATGGCTTCAAGACCCTTCCGTCGGCTTTTCGCCATTTTTCGGCGTTTTCAGCCCATTTTTGGCAATTTCAGACCCATTTTTGAAGGTTTCAAACATTTTCTGGCGGTTCCACCAATTGTTTGACACCTTCATCAATTTTTGGTGGATTTCGACCAATTTTTCGATCGTTTCAAGATTTTTCTGTTGAGTTTCGACCATTTTTTTGTTGGTTTTAATCGACTTTTGTCGCTTTCATGGCCCTTCCGTCGGATTTCCAACGACTTTTGGCATTTCCAGCCCATTTTTGGTGATTTCAGAACAATTTTTTTTTTTTGCACCTTCATCCATTTTTGGTTGTTTCAAACCGATTTTTGTTGGGTTCAGACCAATTTTTGTTGGCTTCACCCATTTTTTGTGGCTTTTAAGTCAATTTTGGCGGTTTTAAGCCAATTTTTGGCGGTTTTGAACCATTTTGGGGTGGTTTCACCCATTTTTGACCTTCCTGTTGCATTTTCACCAAATTTTTTTTTTTTATGATTTAAACCAATTTTTGACAGTTTTAAAGACGTTCTTAGGGTTCCACCCATTTTTGGTGGTTTCAAACCAATTTTTGGTGGTTTCAGGCCGATTTTGGATGGTTTCACACCGACTTTTGATGGGTTTTGACCAATTTTTTATGGTTTAAACCAACTTATGGTGGGTTTTGACCAATTTTTGGTGGTTTCAAACCGACTTTTGAGGGTATCAAACCAATTTTTAACCGGTTTTGACCAATTTTTTGGTGGTTTCAAACCGACCTTTGAGGGCTTCAAGCCAACCTTTGATGGGTTCAAACCAACTCCGGTTGAGTTGAATCCGACTTTTGGTGACTTTGGACCAACTTTTGATGGGTTCAAGCCAACTTTGGGTGGTTTCAATCCAACTTTTGGTGGATTTGGGTCAGTTTTTTATCGTTTCAAACCAATTTTTGGCGGTTTCAAATCGAATTCTGGTGGTTTCGGACCAAATTTTGATGGTTTAAAGCAAATTTTTGAAGGGTTCAAACCAATTTTTCATGAGTTCAATCCAACTCTGGGTGTTTTTGGATCGATTTTTGATGTGTTTGAACGACCTTTGGGTGGGTTCAATCCAACTTTTGGTGGGCTTGGACCAATTTTTGATGAGTTCAAGCCAATTTTTTGTGGTTTCAAACCAACTTTGGGTGAGGTTGGACCAATTTTTGGCGGGTTCAAACCAATTTTTGAGGTGTTTTTACCAATTTTTTGAAGGTTTCAAGCCGATTTTGGTGGTTTTAGGCCAATTTTTGATGAGTTTTGACCAATTTTTGACGTTTTTCAAACCGATTTTTAATGGATTCAAACCGATTTTTGATGGTTTCACCCAACTTTAGATGGGTTCGGACCAATTTTTTATCGCTTCAAACCAATTTTTGATGGGTTCAGGCCAATTTCTGATGTGTTTGAACCAATTCTTGATGGGTTCACCCAAATTTGGATGGGTTCAAACCGAATTTGGATCTCTTTGGACCAATTTTTTTGGTGGTTTCAATCCAACTTTTGATGGGTTCAAACCAAATTCTGGTGGGTTCGGACCAACTTTCGATGGGTTTAAACCAATTGTTGATTCTTTCCATCCAACTTTGGATGGGTTCAAGCCAATCTTTAACGTTTCACCCAACTTTGGATGGGTTCAAGCCAACTTCTGATCGGTTTCGACCAATCCTTGATGGTTTCAAACCAATTTTTGATGGGTTTTGACCAATTTTTGATGGGTTCAAGCCAACTTTGGATGGGTTTGGACCAATTGTTGATGGTTTCACCCAAACTTGGATGGGCTCAAACCAATTTTTGGTGGGCTTGGACCAATTCTTGATGGGTTTTGACCAATTTTTGGTGGTTTCAAACCAACTTTGGATGCGCTTGGACCAATTCTTGATGGTTTCAAACCAATTTTTGATGGGTTCAATCCAAATTCTGGTGGGATTGGACCAGTTCTTGGTGGTTTAAAGCAAACTTTTTCATGGGTTCAATCCAATTTTTTTAGTTTGGAACCAACTTCTGGTGGTTTCTACCAACTCTGGTTGGGTTCAAACCAAGTTCTGGTTGGTTTGGACCAATTTTTGATGGTTCCAAACTGATTTTTGATGGCTTCAAGCCAACTTTAGATAGGTTCAGGCCAACTTTGGATGGGTTCGGACCAACTTTTTTACGGTATCAAGCCAACTTTTGATGGTTTCAATCCAACTTCTGACGCTTTCAAGCCAATTCCGTTGTTCCCGAGCCTTTCCCGTAACACCACGACCAATTCTCGACTCCTCCACCCGCTTCCTCTCACTTCAAAACCCCCTCCCACCGTTTCAACCACCGCCAAAACTCATCCACACCTCCCCCTTCCCCCCTCCCAAAAAAAAAAAAAAAAAAAAGGAAAAAAAAAAAAAAAACCCCAAAAAAAAGTCGTTCTTTTATTATTATTTTTGGATCTGGAATATAAAAAGCCGCAGGTTGATGTTCTTGGCCGCCAGCAGTTTGTTGCACTCCACCGAGTCGACGATGGGCAGCGCCATGTAGTCGGTCTCGTTGCTCTCGTTGCTGAAGACGAAGTGGTAGATGACGGGGTTGATCTTGACGTCGTCGTAGGGCCCTTCCAGCAGCAGGAAGGAGCATTCCATGGGGGACTGGACCTTGCTCTTGAGGATCAGCTGGAAGCTCAGCGTGCGCTTGCACGACAGGTTGGGGTTGCGCTCCGAGTCGTTGACGCGCGCCTTCAGCACCCAGGTCTGGTTGAGCACGGTCAGGCGCGGCGTCTCGTAGTAGAGGCGCGTGATGAAGTCGTCGGTGCGGTACGGGCGGAACTGGACCTCTGGGGAAGGGAGAACGGGAATGGGAATGTGGGGAGGAAGGCGAGGAGTGGTTGGGATGAGGGGGGTTGGCAATTCCCAGTGGTCGTTATCCTAAAAAAATTCTGGGGATGATCAATGGAGCCTGACGGGATTTACCGTTATCCCAAGGAATTCCCAAAGTTATCAATGGATCCTGACAGGATTTACCGTTATCCCAAGGAATTCCCAAAGTTATCAATGGATCCTGACAGGATTTACTGTTATCCCACGGAATTCCCAAAGGTATCAATGGAGCCTGACTGGATTTACCGTTATCCTACAGAATTCCCAATGTTATCAGTGGATCCTGACAGGATTTACCGTTATCCTTCGGAATTCCCAAAGTTATCAATGGAGCCGGACAGGATTTACCGCTATCCCACGGAATTCCCAAAGTTATCAGTGGATCCTGACAGGATTTGACGCTATCCCAAGGAATTCCCAAAGTTATCAATGGAGCCTGACAGGATTTACCGCGATCCCACGGAATTCCCAAAGTTATCAGTGGATCCTGACAAGATTTACCGCTACCCCACGGAATTCCCAAAGTTATCAATGAAGCCTGAAAGGATTTACAATATCCCACGGAATTCCCAAAGTTATCAATGGAGCCTGACAGGATTTACCGTTATCCCACGGAATTCCCAAAGGTATCAGTGGAGCCTGACAGGATTTACCGTTATCCCACGGAATTCCCAAAGTCATCAATGGATCCTGACAGGATTTACCGTTATCCCAAGGAATTCCCAAAGTTATCAATGGATCCTGACAGGATTTACCGTTATCCCAAGGAATTCCCAAAGTTATCAATGGATCCTGACAGGATTTACCGTTATCCCACGGAATTCCCAAAGTTATCAATGGATCCTGACAGGATTTACTGTTATCCCACGGAATTCCCAAAGGTATCAATGGAGCCTGACTGGATTTACCGTTATCCTACAGAATTCCCAATGTTATCAGTGGATCCTGACAGGATTTACCGTTATCCTTCGGAATTCCCAAAGTTATCAATGGAGCCTGACAGGATTTACTGCTATCCCACAGAATTCCCAAAGTTATCAATGGATCCTGACAGGATTTACCGTTATCCCACGGAATTCCCAAAGTTATCAGTGGAGCCTGACAGGATTTACCGTTATCCCAAGGAATTCCCAAAGTTATCAATGGATCCTGACAGGATTTACCGTTATCCCACAGAATTCCCAAAGTTATCAATGGAGCCTGACAGGATTTACCGCTATCCCACAGAATTCCCAAAGTTATCAATGGATCCTGACAGGATTTACCGTTATCCCACGGAATTCCCAAAGTTATCAGTGGAGCCTGACAGGATTTACCGTTATCCCAAGGAATTCCCAAAGTTATGAATGGATCCTGACAGGATTTACCGTTATCCCACGGAATTCCCAAAGTTATCAATGGAGCCTGACAGGATTTACCGTTATCCCAAGGAATTCCCAAAGTTATCAATGGAGCCTGACAGGATTTACCGTTATCCCACGGAATTCCCAAAGTCATCAATGGAGCCTGACAGGATTTACTGCGATCCCACGGAATTCCCAAAGTTATCAGTGGAGCCTGACAGGATTTACCGTTATCCCACGGAATTCCCAAAGTTATCAGGCGATCCTGACAGGAATTACCGTTATCCGACGGAATTCCCAAAGTTATCAGTGGATCCTGACAGGATTTACCGCTACCCCACGGAATTCCCAAAGTTATCAAGGAAGCCTGAAAGGATTTACAATATCCCACGGAATTCCCAATGTTATCAGTGGATCCTGACAGGATTTACCACGATCCCACGGAATTCCCAAAGTTATCAATGGATCCTGACAGGATTTACCGTTATCCCACAGAATTCCCAAAGTTATCAATGGAGCCTGACAGGATTTACCGTTATCCCACGGAATTCCCAAAGTTATCAATGGAGCCTGACAGGATTTACTGCGATCCCACGGAATTCCCAAAGTCATCAATGGAGCCTGACAGGATTTACTGCGATCCCACGGAATTCCCAAAGTTATCAATGGATCCTGACGGGATTTACCGTTATCCCACGGAATTCCCAAAGTTATCAATGGATCCTGACAGGATATACCGTTATCCCAAGGAATTCCCAAAGTTATCAATGGATCCTGACAGGATTTACCGTTATCCCACGGAATTCCCAAAGTTATCAATGGATCCTGACAGGATTTACTGTTATCCCACGGAATTCCCAAAGGTATCAATGGAGCCTGACTGGATTTACCGTTATCCTACAGAATTCCCAATGTTATCAGTGGATCCTGACAGGATTTACCGTTATCCTTCGGAATTCCCAAAGTTATCAATGGAGCCTGACAGGATTTACCGCTATCCCACGGAATTCCCAAAGTTATCAATGGATCCTGACAGGATTTACTGCTATCCCACAGAATTCCCAAAGGTATCAATGGAGCCTGACAGGATTTACCGTTATCCCACAGAATTCCCAAAGTTATCAGTGGATCCTGACAGGATTTACCGCTACCCCACGGAATTCCCAAAGTTATCAATGAAGCCTGAAAGGATTTACAATATCCCACGGAATTCCCAAAGTTATCAATGGAGCCTGACTGGATTTACCGTTATCCCACAGAATTCCCAAAGTTATCAGTGGATCCTGACAGGATTTGACGCTATCCCAAGGAATTCCCAAAGTTATCAATGGATCCTGACAGGATTTACCGTTATCCCACGGAATTCCCAAAGTTATCAATGGAGCCTGACAGGATTTACTGCGATCCCACGGAATTCCCAAAGTTATCAATGGATCCTGACAGGATTTACCGTTATCCCACGGAATTCCCAAAGTTATCAATGGATCCTGACAGGATTTACTGCGATCCCACGGAATTCCCAAAGGTATCAATGGAGCCTGACTGGATTTACTGCGATCCCACGGAATTCCCAAAGGTATCAATGGAGCCTGACAGGATTTACCGTTATCCCACAGAATTCCCAAAGTTATCAGTGGATCCTGACAGGATTTACCGTTATCCCACGGAATTCCCAAAGTTATCAGTGGAGGCCGACAGGATTTACCGTTATCCTTCGGAATTCCCAAAGTTATCAGTGGAGCCTGACAGGATTTACCGTTATCCCACGGAATTCCCAAAGTTATCAATGGAGCCTGACAGGATTTACCGTTATCCCACAGAATTCCCAAAGTTATCAGTGGATCCTGACAGGATTTACAATATCCCACGGAATTCCCAAAGTTATCAATGGATCCTGACAGGATTTACCGTTATCCCACGGAATTCCCAAAGTTATCAATGGAGCCTGACAGGATTTACCGTTATCCCAAGGAATTCCCAAAGTTATCAATGGATCCTGACTGGATTTACCGTTATCCCACGGAATTCCCAAAGTTAACAATAGAGCCTGACAGGATTTCCCGCGATCCCACGGAATTCCCAAAGTTATCAATGGAGCCTGACAGGATTTACCGCGATCCCACGGAATTCCCAAAGTTATCAATGGAGCCTGACAGGATTTACCGTTATCCCACGGAATTCCCAAAGTTATCAATGGATCCTGACTGGATTTACCGTTATCCCACGGAATTCCCAAAGTTAACAATAGAGCCTGACAGGATTTCCCACGATCCCACGGAATTCCCAAAGTTATCAATGGATCCTGACAGGATTTACCGTTATCCCACGGAATTCCCAAAGTTATCAGTGGAGCCTGACAGGATTTACCGTTATCCCACGGAATTCCCAAAGTTATCAATGGAGCCTGACAGGATTTACCGTTATCCTACGGAATTCCCAAAGTTATCAATGGATCCTGACAGGATTTACCGTTGTCCCACAGAATTCCCAAAATTCTCACCAGATCCCAAACTGAGTTCACCAGGATGCTCCAAAGCCGGGATCCCAATCCCATCCCAGTTCATCCCAATCCTATCCCAGTCCAATCCTACTCCATGCCAATCCTATCCCAGTCCATCCCAATCCCATCCCAATCCCATCCCAGTCCAATTCCACTCCATCCCAATCCTATCCCAATCCCATCCCAGTCCAATCCCACTCCATCCCAATCCTATCCCAGTCCATCCCAATCCCATCCCAATCCCATCCCAGTCCATCCCAATCCCATCCCAATCCCATCCCAGTCCAATCCCACTCCATCCCAATCCCATCCCAGTCCATCCCAATCCCATCCCAGTCCAATTCCACTCCATCCCAATCCTATCCCATTCCATCCCAGTCTATCCCAGTCCCATCCCAGTCCATCCCAACGAAGTCGTCGGTGCGGTACGGTTGGAACTGGACCTCTGGGGAAGGGAGTACAGGAATGGGAACGTGGGGAGGAAGGCGAGGAGTGTTTGGGATGAGGAGGGTTGGGAATTCTCAGAGCTGTGATGGGATTCCAACAGAATTTGCCGATATCCTAAAGAATTCCCAAAGTTGTCACCAGATCCTAAACTGGAGCCACCAGGATCCCACAGAATTCTGGGAATTATCAATGGATCCTCACATTATTCACCGTTATCCCACAGAATTCCCAAAATCATCACCACATCCTACAAGGATTCACCGTTATTCTACGGAATTCTGGGAATTATCAATGGATCCTGAACTGGAGTCACCAGAATCCGACAGAATTCCCAAAGTTGTCACCAGATCCTGAACTGGGGTCACCAGGATTCTCCAAAGCCGGGATCCCAATCCCATCCCAATCTCATCCCAGTCCATCCCAGTCTATCCCAATTCCATCCCAATCCCATCCCAGTCCATCCTGTTATCCTATCCCAATCTCATCCCAGTCCATCCCAATCCCATCCCAGTCCATCCCAGTCTATCCCAATTCCATCCCAATCCCATCCCAGTCCATCCTGTTATCCTATCCCAATCCCACCCCAGTCCATCCCAATCCCATCCCAGTCCATCCCAGTCTATCCCAATTCCATCCCAATCTCATCCCAGTCCATCCCAGTCCCATCCCAGTCTATCCCAGTCCATCCCAATCCCATCCCAGTCCATCCCAAAGTTGTCATGGAATCCTGACTGGAGTCACCATTACCCCACCGCATTCCCTAAATTATCACTGGATCCCAAAGGGATTCATCATTATCCTCCAGAATTCCCCAATTTCTCACTGAATCCCATCAGGATTCACCCGGATCCTACAGAATTCCCAAAATTATCACCAGATCCTAAGAGGAGTCACCTGGATCCTCAAAAATTCCCCAAATTCTCTCTGAATCCTAACAGGATTCCTCAGGACCCTATAGAATTCCCAGAATTATCATGAGATCCTAAACTGGATTCCTCAGGATCCTACAGAATTCCCGGAATTCTCACCGGATCCCACCGGCATTCACCGTTATCCTCCGGAATTCCCAAATTCCCACCTCGGATCCAACCCCAAGGCCTGGGATTCCTTCCGGAATTCCATGAGAAATCCCAAATTCCGGCTTCCCGCAGGGAAACCTTTGGAAAAACCTTCGGAAAACCCTGAGAAACCCCCTCCAAAAAAGAAAAGCTTTGGAAAAGCCAAAAAAAAAAAAAATCTTTTGAAAACCATTGGAAAATCTGGGAAAACCTTGGGAAAATCTTTGGAAAGCAATGGAAAATCTTGGGAAAAGCCAAAAAAGCTTTCAGAAAATCCAGAAAAAAGCTTTGGGAAACCCTGGGAAACATTAGGAAAATCCAGGGAAACCTTGGAAAAACCTGGAAAATCTTCAGAAAACCCACGGAAAACCCTTGGAAAACACCCGGAAACTCACAAAAATCTTCCCAAAACAACAGAAAATCTTTCGGAAAAAAAGTGAAAACCCTAAAAAAATGCGGAAAACCCTGAAAAACCTTTGGAAAATTCTGGAAAAGCTTTGGAAAACCGCAAGAAACCTTTGGAAAACCCTGGCAAAACCCATAAAAACTTCAGGAAACCTTTGGAAAACCCCAAAAAACTTTCAGAAAACCTTGGGAAAACCTTTGGGAAACCCCAGAAAACTTCCGGAAAACTCCAGAAAACCTTGGGAAAACCCCGGGGAAAATGAAAAACCCTTCAGAAAATCTTGGAGAAACCCCAAAAAAAACTTTGGAAAACCTTCGGAAAACAAGGGGAAAACCCTTCAAAAATCCCAAAATCCTTGAGAAAACCTAAAAAAATTCTGGAAAACCCTGAGAAAACTTGGGAAAACCCAAATAATGCTCTAGAAAACTCCAGCAAGTGATGGAAAACCCCTAGAAAATCGTTGGAAAACCTTGGAAAAAACCCTGGAAAATCCCAAAATAATCTTCAGAAAACCTCGGGAAAAACCCAAGAAACTTCTGGAAAACTCCAGAAAATGCTGGAAAAACTCTGGAAAACCCAAAAAAACCTTCCAAAAACCTCGGCCAAAACCCCCAAAAAAACTTTTGGAAAACCCAAGGAAACCTCGACAAACTCCAAGAAAACTTCTGGAAAACTCCACAAAACCTTGAGGAAACCGCGGAAAATCTTTGGAAAACCCCAAGAAACGTCTGGAAATCCTTCAGAAAATCTCTTGAAAATCCCAGAAAACTCCTGGAAAACTCCATAAAAACCTTGGAAAAACCCAGGAAACCCTCAGGAAAACCTGGGACAACCCCAAAAGAACCTTCAGAAAACCTTGGAAAAACCCCAGGAAACTTTTGGAAAACCTTCACGAAACACGGCAAAACTCTTCAAAAACCCCCGAAATCCTTGAGAGAACCCCATCCCAAAAAAAAATGTCTGGAAACCCCAAAAAAAACTTCCAGAAAATTCCAGAAAACATCGGGAAAACAGTGGAAAACCTTGGAAAACCCCAAAAAAACTTTTTGGGAAACTCCAGAAAACCTTGAGGGAAAACCCTGGGAAACCTTTGGAAAACCTCGGCAAAACCCCAAAAAAAACCTTTGGAAAACCTTTGGAAAACGCCGGAAAACTTCTGGAAAACTCCGCAAAACCTTGGGAAAACCACAGAAAACCTTTGGGAAAACTTCAAGAAAACCTGTGGAAAACTCCAAAAAATCTTGGGAAAACCACAGAAAACCTTGGGAAAACCCAAAAAAACTTCTGGAAAATTCCAGAAAACATCGGGAAAACAGTGGAAAACCTTGGAAAATCTTTGGAAAACCCCTAAAACACTTCCGGGAAACTCCAGAAAACCTCGGAGAACTTTTGGAGAACCTTCAGAAAACCTTGGGAAAACCCAAAAAAACTTCTAGAAAATTCCAGAAAACATCGGGAAAACAGTGGAAAACCTTGGAAAATCTTTGGAAAACCCCTAAAACACTTCCGGGAAACTCCAGAAAACCTCGGAGAACTTTTGGAGAACCTTCAGAAAACCTTGGCAAAACCCCAGGAAACTTTTGGAAAACCTTCACGAAACACGGCAAAACTCTTCAAAAACCCCCGAAATCCTTGAGAGAACCCCACCACAAAAAAAAAAATTTCTGGAAAACCTCAAGAAACCTTGGGAAAACCCAAATAATCCTCTAGGAAACTCTAAATAACGTTGGGAAAACCTTGGCAAAACCCCCAAAAAAACCTCAACCAAAGCTCCCCAAAGGCCAGGAAGGCTCGGGAAAAGCGGGAATTCCGGCGCTTCCGTACCGGTGTAGCCGATCTTCTCGAAGCTCAGCAGGCTGAAAAAAACCTTGGGAAAAAAACCCAAAAAAACTTCCGGAAAATTCCAGAAAACATCGGGAAAACAGTGGAAAACCTTGGAAAATCTTTGGAAAACCCCTAAAACACTTCCGGGAAACTCCAGAAAACCTTGAGGGAAAACCCCCGGGAAACCTTTGGAAAACCTCAGCAAAACCCCGGAAAATCCCAAAAAAACCTTTCAGAAAACCTTGGAAAACTTTTGGGAAACTTCTGGAAAACTCCAAAAAACCTTGGGAAAAGCTCAGGAAACCTTGGGAAAACCCAAAAAAACTTCTGGAAAATTCCAGAAAACATCGGGAAAACAGTGGAAAACCTTGGAAAATCTTTGGAAAACCCCTAAAACACTTCCGGGAAACTCCAGAAAACCTCGGAGAACTTTTGGAGAACCTTCAGAAAACCTTGGCAAAACCCCAGGAAACTTTTGGAAAACCTTCACGAAACACGGCAAAACTCTTCAAAAACCCCCGAAATCCTTGAGAGAACCCCATCCCAAAAAAAAAAAATTTCTGGAAAACCTCAAGAAACCTTGGGAAAACTCAAATAATCCTCTAGGAAACTCTAAATAACGTTGGGAAAACCTTGGCAAAACCCCCAAAAAAACCTCAACCAAAGCTCCCCAAAGGCCAGGAAGGCTCGGGAAAAGCGGGAATTCCGGCGCTTCCGTACCGGTGTAGCCGATCTTCTCGAAGCTCAGCAGGCTGAAAAAAACCTTGGGAAAAAACCCAAAAAAACTTCCGGAAAATTCCAGAAAACATCGGGAAAACAGTGGAAAACCTTGGAAAATCTTTGGAAAACCCCTAAAACACTTCCGGGAAACTCCAGAAAACCTTGAGGGAAAACCCCCGGGAAACCTTTGGAAAACCTCAGCAAAACCCCGGAAAATCCCAAAAAAACCTTTCAGAAAACCTTGGAAAACTTTTGGGAAACTTCTGGAAAACTCCAAAAAATCTTGGGAAAACCACAGAAAACCTTGGGAAAACCCAAAAAAACTTCTAGAAAATTCCAGAAAACATCGGGAAAACAGTGGAAAACCTTGGAAAATCTTTGGAAAACCCCTAAAACACTTCCGGGAAACTCCAGAAAACCTCGGAGAACTTTTGAAGAACCTTCAGAAAACCTTGGCAAAACCCCAGGAAACTTTTGGAAAACCTTCACGAAACACGGCAAAACTCTTCAAAAACCCCCGAAATCCTTGAGAGAACCCCATCCCAAAAAAAAAAAATTCTGGAAAACCTCAAGAAACCTTGGGAAAACTCAAATAATCCTCTAGGAAACTCTAAATAACGTTGGGAAAACCTTGGCAAAACCCCCAAAAAAACCTCAACCAAAGCTCCCCAAAGGCCAGGAAGGCTCGGGAAAAGCGGGAATTCCGGCGCTTCCGTACCGGTGTAGCCGATCTTCTCGAAGCTGAGGAGGCTGAAGATGCTGTTGTAGAGCTGCATCTCCTTCTTGCGGGTTTGGTCCATCTCGTCCAGGATGTCCATGAGCTCGTTGCCGGTTTTCGTGGGATGCGTGCACTCGGATTCGTGCACGGAGAGCTCGTGGAAAGGGCCCTGCCAGGGGCAGCCGATTCGCTTGTACTTGCACTGGGTCACCCTGGGACGGCGGGGAAAAAGGAAAATAAAAAATTGGGGAATTCTCTGGAGGGGGTTTGATAAAGGGAAAAATGGGGGGTGGGAATGGGGGGGGAAAGGGGAAATCGGAGAGGGAAATTTGGGAGGGAAATGGGGAATCGGAGGGGGAAATTTGGGATGGAAATGGGAAATTTGGGATGGAAATGGGGAATCAGAGAAAGAAATTTGGGATGGAAATGGGAAATTTGGGATGGAAATGGGGAATCAGAGGGGGAAATTTGGATGGAAATGGGAAATCAGAGTGGGAAATTTGGGATGGAAATTGGAAATCAGAGAAAGAAATTTGGGATGGAAATGGGGAATCAGAGGGGGAAATTTGGGATGGAAATGGGAAATTTGGGATGGAAATTTGGGATGGAAATGGGGAATCAGAGGGGGAAATTTGGGATGGAAATGGGAAATCAGAGGGGGAAATTTGGGAGGGAAATGGGGAATCAGAGGGGGAAATTTGGGATGGAAATGGGAAATTTGGGATGGAAATGGGGAATCAGAGAAAGAAATTTGGGATGAAAAAGGGAAATCAGAGAGGGAAATTTGGGAGGGAAATGGGAAATTTGGGATGGAAATGGGGAATCAGAGAAAGAAATTTGGGATGAAAAAGGGAAATCAGAGAGGGAAATTTGGGAGGGAAATGGGAAATTTGGGATGGAAATGGGGAATCAGAGGGGGAAATTTGGGATGGAAATGGGAAATTTGGGATGGAAATGGGGAATCAGAGAGGGAAATTTGGATGGAAATGGAAAATCAGAGTGGGAAATTTGGGATGGAAATGGAAAATCAGAGGGGGAAATTTGGGATGGAAATTGGGAATCAGAGAAAGAAATTTGGGATGGAAATGGGAAACCAGAGGGGGAAATTTGGGATGGAAATGGGAAATTTGGGATGGAAATGGGAAATCAGAGTGGGAAATTTGGGATGGAAATGGGAAATCAGAGGGGGAAATTTGGGATGGAAATGGGGAATCAGAGGGGGAAATTTGGGATGGAAATGGGGAATGAGAGGAGGAAATTTGGGATGGAAATGGAAAATCAGAGGGGGAAATTTGGGATGGAAATGGGGAATCAGAGTGGGAAATTTGGGATGGAAATGGGAAATCAGAGGGGGAAATTTGGGATGGAAATGGGGAATCAGAGGGGGAAATTTGGGATGGAAATGGGAAATCAGAGTGGGAAATTTGGGATGGAAATGGGAAATCAGAGGGGGAAATTTGGGATGGAAATGGAAAATCAGAGAGGGAAATTTGGGATGGAAATGGGAAATCAGAGTGGGAAATTTGGGATGGAAATGGGAAATCAGAGAGGGAAATTTGGGATGGAAATGGGAAATCAGAGTGGGAAATTTGGGATGGAAATGGGAAATCAGAGTGGGAAATTTGGGAGGGAAATGGGGAATCAGAGGGGGAAATTTGGGAGGGAAATGGGGAATCACAGGGGGAAATTTGGGATGGAAATGGGAAATCAGAGTGGGAAATTTGGGATGGAAATGGGAAATCAGAGTGGGAAATTTGGGAGGGAAATGGGAAATCAGAGTGGGAAATTTGGGAGGGAAATGGGGAATCAGAGGGGGAAATTTGGGAGGGAAATGGGGAATCACAGGGGGAAATTTGGGATGGAAATGGGAAATCAGAGTGGGAAATTTGGGATGGAAATGGGAAATCAGAGTGGGAAATTTGGGATGGAAATGGAAAATCAGAGTGGGAAATTTGGGATGGAAATGGGAAACCAGAGAGGGAAATTTGGGAGAGATGTCCAAGAGGAACCTTGGGAATTTTTAGGTGTGGAACCACAAAAAAAATCCCTCTGAAAAACCCAAAAACGCCCAGAAATTGCCTTAAAAAATCCCCTAAAAAATCCTAAAACATCCCCAAATAATCCCCAAAAAAATCCGAAAATAGTCCTAAAAAATCATTTAAAAATGCCCCCAAAAAACTCCAAAAAATCCTAAAAAACCACTTTAAAATACCCCTAAAAATTCCCAAATAAACCCAGAAAATCACTCCTATCCCAAAAAAGAAACCCAAAAAAACCTCTAAAAAATCCTCAAAATATCCTAAGAAAACCCCTAAAAATCCAAAAAAAATCCTCAAAAAAGCTCCTAAAATCCCCATTCAATCCCATTAAACCCCCAGTAAGCCCCATTAAACCCCATTAAATCCCCAGTAATCCCAATTAAACACCACTAATCTCCCATCCCATCCCATTAAACCCCATTAAAGCCCCATTAAACCCCATTAACCCCATTAAACCCCATTAACCCCATTAACCCCATTAACCCCATTAAATACCATTAAATACCATTAAACCCCCATTCACCCCCCTTAACCCCATTAAACCCCATTAAAGCTCCATTAAACACCCATTAACCCACATCAACCCCATTAAACCCCATTAAAACCCCATCCCACCCCATTAAACCCCATTAAATCCCCATCCCACCCCATTAAACCCCATTAAACCCCATTAAACCCCATCCCTCCCCATTAAACCCTCACAAACCATTAAACCCCCATTAACCCCATTAAACCCCATTAAAGCTCCATTAAACCCCATTAAACCCCATTAAACCCCATTAAACCCCATTAAATCCCCATCCCACCCCATTAAACCCCATCCCACCCCATTAAACCCTCACAAACCCCCATTAACCCCCACTAATCTCCATTAAACCCCCATTAACCCCCATCCCACCCCACTAAACCCCATTAAACCCCCATTAACCCCCATCCCATCCCATTAAACCTCATTAATCCCCAATACCCCCCATCCCAGCACACTACACCCCCATCCCACCCCATTAAACCCCACTAAACCCCATCCCACCCCAGTAACCCCCATCCCACCCCACTAAACCCCCACTAAACACCATTAAACCCCCATTACCCCCCATCCCATCCCATTAAACCCCAATAAACCCCAATAAATCCCCATCCCTCCCCATTAAACCCCCATTAACCCCCATCCCACCCCAGTAACCCCCATCCCACCCCATTAAACCCCATTACTCCCCATCCCACCCCATTAAACCAGACTAAACCCCCATCCCACCCCAGTAAATCCCATTAAACCCCATTACCCTCCATGCCACCACACTAAACCCCCATCCCACCCCACTAAACCCACATCCCACCCCATTAAACCCCCATTAACCCCCATCCCACCCCAGTAAACCCCATTACCCCCATCCCACCCCACTAAATCCCCACTAACCCCCATCCCACCCCCCTAAACCCTCATCCCACCCGATTAACTCCCACTAAACCCCCATTAAACCCCCATTATCCCCCATGCCACCCCATTAAACCCCACTAAACCCCCATCCCAGCCCACTAACCCCCATTATCCCCATCCCACCCCATTAAACCCCACTAATCTCCATTAATCCCCCACTAAACCCCATTAAACCCCCATTAACCCCCATCCCACCCCATTAAACCCCATTAAACCGCCATTAACCCCCACTAAACCCCATTAAAGCCCCATTACTCCCCATCCCACCCCACTAAACCCCCACTAAACCCCCATCCCACCCCACTAAACCCCCATTAAACCCCATTAAACCCCATTACTCCCCATCCCACCCCTTTAAACCCCCATTATCCCCATCCCACCCCCCTAAACCCCCACTAAACCCCATCCCACTAAACCCCCACTAAACCCCATTAAACCCCCATTAACCCCCATCCCACCCCATTAAACCCCCACTAAACCCCATCCCACCCCAGTAAATCCCATTAACCCCCATTAAATCCCCATCCCATCCCATTAAACCCCTTTAAACCCCCATTACTCCCCATCCCACCCCACTAAACCCCCACTAAACCCCATCCCACCCAATTAACCCCCACTAACCCCCGTCCCACCCCATTAAACCCCATTAAACCGCCATTAACCCCCACTAAACCCCATTAAACCCCCATCACTCCCCATCCCACCCCACTAAACCCCCCACTAACCCCCGCCCCACCCTCCTCCCCATTAACCCCTCACCTTTACCCCAGCTCATCCTCACCTGTCGTGGCACTCCTCCTTCTGGTGCCTCTCGAGCAGGGCCCGCGGGAACTGGCGGGCGCAGAAGCCGCACTCTGCGGGCAGCTCGCTCACGGCTTTCTCCACGGCCAGGTTGCGGCAGCAAAGGCTCTTGGAGATCTCGCAGCGACAATTGGGACACGTGGCCTGCTCCTCCTTGAGCCGCGAGTCCGCCAGCAGGTGAATGAAGCAGCCGGCGCACATCAGGTGGCCGTTGGTGCACTGAGGGGACAGAGAGCGGCCGCGTCAGGCCCGCGCCGCCTGCCCCGCCCCGCCCTCGCATGCCCCGCCCTCGCATGCCCCGCCCCCGCATGCCCGGCCCCCGCATGCTCCGCCCTCGCATGCCCCGCCCTCGCATGTCCCGCCCTCGCATGCCCCGCCCTCGCATGCCCCGCCCTCGCATGCCCCGCCCTCGCATGCCCCGCCCTCGCATGTCCCGCCCTCGCATGCCCCGCCCTCGCATGCCCCGCCCTCGCATGCCCCGCCCTCGCATGCCCCGCCCTCGCATGTCCCGCCCTCGCATGCCCCGCCCTCGCATGCCCCGCCCTCGCATGCCCCGCCCCCGCATGCCCGGCCCTCGCATGCCCCGCCCTCGCATGCCCCGCCCTCGCATGCCCCGCCCTCGCATGCCCGGCTCCCGCATGCCCCGCCCTCGCATGCCCCGCCCTCGCATGCCCCGCCCTCGCCTGCCCCGCCCTCTCCCTCCCCGCCCTCTCCCGCCCCGCCCTCTCCCTACCCGCCCCCTCCTGCCCCGCCCTCTCCCTCCCCGCCCTCTCCCGCCCCGCCCTCTCCCTACCCGCCCCCTCCTGCCCCGCCCTCTCCTTCCCCGCCCCCTCCTTCCCCGCCCCCTCCTGCCCCGCCCCCTCCCGCCCCGCCCTCTCCCGCCCTTCTTCCCCCTTTTTATCGCCATTTCTCGCTGATTTTTTTTCCTAAATTTTTTTCCCAATTTTTTGCCATTTTTTTCCCCATTTTTTTCCCCTTCTTTTGCTGATTTTTCCCCATTTTGTCCCCATTTTATTGCTGATTTTCTTCCTCATTTTTTTCCCATTTTTTCCGAATTTTTTTTCCTGATTTTTTTCCCCAGTTTTTTCACCATTTTTCCCCCATTTTTCCCCATTTTTTCCCCATTTTTCCCCATTTTTCCCCATTTTTCCCCATTTTTCCCCCATTTTTTCCCATTTTTTTGCCAATTTTTCCCGTTTTTGCCAATTTTTTGCCGATTTCTTCCCCATTTTTTCCCCAATTTTTTTCCGATTTTTTCCTAATTTTTTCCCATTTTTTCCTGATTTTGCCAATTTTTTGCTGATTTTTCCCCATTTTTTCCCATTTTTCCTGATTTTTTTCCCCATTTTTCCCAATTTTTTTCCGATTTTTCCCAATTTTTTTCCGATTTTTCCCCATTTTTTTGCCAATTTTTTTCCCTAATTTTGTCCTTTTTTTCCCATTTTTTGCTGATTTTTCCCAATTTTTTTGCCATTTTTTTCCGATTTTCTCCCAATTTTTTGCCGAATTTTTCCCATTTTTTTCCGAATTTTTTTCCTGATTTTTTCCCATTTTTTCCCATTTTTTTCCCATTTTTTCCCCATTTTTTCCCGTTTTTGCCAATTTTTTGCTGATTTTTTCCCCATTTTTTCCCATTTTTCCTGATTTTTTTCCCCATTTTTCCCAATTTTTTTCCAATTTTTTCCCCAATTTTTTGCTGATTTTTTTCCCAATTTTTTCCCATTTTTTGCCCTTTTTTTTGCCAATTTTTTCCCATTTTTTCCTGTTTTTTTCCCCATTTTTTGCCGATTTTTCCCCAATTTTTTGCCAATTTTTCCCATTTTTTTCCCAATTTTTTGCCGATTTTTTTCCCAATTTTTTGGCGATTTTTTCACATTTTTTCCACATTTTTTGCTGATTTTTTGCTGATTTTTCCCAATTTTTTCCAATTTTTACCCATTTTTCCCCATTTTTTTCCCAAATTTTCCCATTTTTTTGCCATTTTTTTCCGATTTTTTACCCATTTCTTGCTGATTTTTTTCCAAATTTTCCCCATTTTTCCACATTATTTTCCCCATTTTTTGCTGATTTTTTCCCCATTTTTTCTCCCCATTTTTCGCCAATTTTTTCCCCATTTAGTGCCGATTTTTTCCCATTTTTTGCTGATTTTTTGCTGATTTTTCCCAATTTTTTCCGATTTTTTACCCATTATTTGCTGATTTTTTTCCAATTTTTTGCTGATTTTTACCCAATTTTTCCCATTTTTTGCTGATTTTTTTCCCATTTTTTCCTCATTTTTTCCTGATTTTTACCCCATTTCTCCCAATTTTTTGCTGATTTTTTTCCCAATTTTTCCCAATTATTTTCCTGATTTTTCACCATTTTTTGCTGATTTTTTTTCCCCATTTTCCCCATTTTTTTCGGATTTTTCTCCCAATTTTTTGCTGATTTTTTTCCCAATTTTTCCCAATTTTTTTCCTGATTTTTCACCACTTTTTGCTGATTTTTTCCCATTTTTTGCTGATTTTTTTCTCCATTTTTTCCCATTTTTTCCCCAATTTTCCCCATTTTTTCTCATTTTTTGCCAATTTTTCCCCATTTTTTCCCCATTTTTGCCAATTTTTTGCCGATTTTTTCCCATTTTTTGCTGATTTTTCCCAATTTTTTTCTGATTTTTTTCCCCATTTTTTGCTGATTTTTTTCCAACTTTTTGCTGATTTTTACCCAATTTCTCCCATTTTTTTGCCAATTTTTTGCTGATTTTTTTCCAATTTTTTCCTCATTTTTTCCTGATTTTTTCCTCATTTCTCCCCATTTTTTGCCGATTTTTTTCTGATTTTTTCCCCCATTTTTCCCAATTTTTTTCCATTTTTTCCCATTTTTTTTGCTATTTTTTCCGATTTTTTCCCAATTTTTTGCTGATTTTTTTCCCAATTTTTCCCAATTTTTTGCTGATTTTTTCCCAATTTTTTGCTGATTTTTCCCCATTTTTTCCCAATTTTTTGCTGATTTTTTCCCATTTTTTCCCCTTTTTTCCGAATTTTTTTCCTGATTTTTTTCCTATTTTTTCCCCATTTTTTTCCCAATTTTTTGCCAATTTTATCCCTTTTTTCCTGATTTTCCCCCCTTTTTTTCTCATTTTTTCCCCATTTTTTCACCATTTTTTGCTGATTTTTTTTCCGATTTTCCCCCTTTTTTTCCCATTTTTCCCCCAATTTTTTCCCTTTTTTCCCCAATTTTTTGCTGATTTTCCCCCCATTTTTTCCCAATTTTTTTGCTGATTTTTTCCCATTTTTACCCCTTTTTTTAACATTTTTCTCAATTTTTCCCATTTTTTCCCAATTTTCAGCTTTTTTCCAGCATTTTTTCTAAATTCTCCCCATCTTTTCCCAATTGAGTCCCCAGTTTTTTCTCTATTTTTTTGATTTTTTTTTCCATTTTTTCCCTATATTTTGCTAATTTTTTTCCCCATTTTTCCCCAATTTTTTCAGATTTTGTCCCGATTTTTTCCAAACTTCTTTCAATTTTTCCCTGATTTTTTTCCATGTTTTTTTCCCATTTTTACACCTTTTTTCCAGCATTTTTTTCCAAATTTTTCCCATTTTTTTTCCTTTTTTTTCTATCCTTTTCTCTTTTTTTTTTCCAAATTTTTAAGATTTTTTTTTCCTCATTCTTGCCCCATTTTTCAGGATTTTTTTTCCCATTCTTTTCCCATTTTTTCACCTTTTTTTTCCTAATTATTTTCTGATTTTTTTCCCCATTTTTAGCTTTTTTCCCCCATTTTTTTTTCAATTTTTTCCACATTTTTTTTTTCATTTCTTCACCATTTTTCCTGATTTTTCTCCGTTTCTTTTCCTCATTTTTTAGAATTTTTTTGTTCCGATTTTCCATTAAATAATGGATTAATTAATGACAGGGGTCATTAAATAATGGATTAATTAATGCCCGGGGTCATTAAATAATGGATTAATTAATGCCAGGTTCATTAAATAATGGATTAATTAATGCCAGGTTCATTAAATAATGGATTAATTAATGCCAGGGGTCATTAAATAATGGATTAATTAATGACAGGTTCATTAAATAATGGATTAATTAATGCCCGGGGTCATTAAATAATGGATTAATTAATGCCAGGGGTCATTAAATAATGGATTAATTAATGACAGGGGTCATTAAATAATGGATTAATTAATGACAGGTTCATTAAATAATGGATTAATTAATGACAGGGGTCATTAAATAATGGATTAATTAATGCCAGGTTCATTAAATAATGGATTAATTAATGACAGGTTCATTAAATAATGGATTAATTAATGCCAGGGGTCATTAAATAATGGATTAATTAATGCCCGGGGTCATTAAATAATGGATTAATTAATGCCAGGGGTCATTAAATAATGGATTAATTAATGACAGGGGTCATTAAATAATGGATTAATTAATGCCAGGTTCATTAAATAATGGATTAATTAATGCCAGGTTCATTAAATAATGGATTAATTAAAGACAGGGGTCATTAAATAATGGATTAATTAATGACAGGTTCATTAAATAATGGATTAATTAATGACAGGTTCATTAAATAATGGATTAATTAATGCCAGGTTCATTAAATAATGGATTAATTAATGCCAGGGGTCATTAAATAATGGATTAATTAATGACAGGGGTCATTAAATAATGGATTAATTAATGACAGGTTCATTAAATAATGGATTAATTAATGACAGGGGTCATTAAATAATGGATTAATTAATGACAGGGGTCATTAAATAATGGATTAATTAATGCCAGGGGTCATTAAATAATGGATTAATTAATGACAGGTTCATTAAATAATGGATTAATTAATGACAGGTTCATTAAATAATGGATTAATTAATGACAGGGGTCATTAAATAATGGATTAATTAATGCCCGGGGTCATTAAATAATGGATTAATTAATGACAGGGGTCATTAAATAATGGATTAATTAATGCCAGGTTCATTAAATAATGGATTAATTAATGCCAGGGGTCATTAAATAATGGATTAATTAATGCCAGGGGTCATTAAATAATGGATTAATTAATGACAGGTTCATTAAATAATGGATTAATTAATGACAGGTTCATTAAATAATGGATTAATTAATGACAGGTTCATTAAATAATGGATTAATTAATGACAGGGGTCATTAAATAATGGATTAATTAATGCCCGGGGTCATTAAATAATGGATTAATTAATGACAGGGGTCATTAAATAATGGATTAATTAATGCCAGGTTCATTAAATAATGGATTAATTAATGCCAGGGGTCATTAAATAATGGATTAATTAATGCCAGGTTCATTAAATAATGGATTAATTAATGACAGGGGTCATTAAATAATGGATTAATTAATGCCAGGTTCATTAAATAATGGATTAATTAATGACAGGTTCATTAAATAATGGATTAATTAATGCCCGGGGTCATTAAATAATGGATTAATTAATGCCAGGGGTCATTAAATAATGGATTAATTAATGACAGGGGTCATTAAATAATGGATTAATTAATGACAGGTTCATTAAATAATGAATTAATTAATGCCAGGGGTCATTAAATAATGGATTAATTAATGACAGGGGTTATTAAATAATGGATTAATTAATGCCAGGGGTCATTAAATAATGGATTAATTAATGACAGGTTCATTAAATAATGGATTAATTAATGACAGGTTCATTAAATAATGGATTAATTAATGACAGGGGTCATTAAATAATGGATTAATTAATGCCAGGTTCATTAAATAATGGATTAATTAATGCCAGGTTCATTAAATAATGGATTAATTAATGCCAGGGGTCATTAAATAATGGATTAATTAATGACAGGGGTTATTAAATAATGGATTAATTAATGCCAGGTTCATTAAATAATGGATTAATTAATGACAGGTTCATTAAATAATGGATTAATTAATGCCAGGTTCATTAAATAATGGATTAATTAATGACAGGGGTCATTAAATAATGGATTAATTAATGACAGGTTCATTAAATAATGGATTAATTAATGCCAGGTCCATTAAATAATGGATTAATTAATGACAGGTTCATTAAATAATGGATTAATTAATGCCAGGGGTCATTAAATAATGGATTAATTAATGCCAGGTTCATTAAATAATGGATTAATTAATGCCAGGGGTCATTAAATAATGGATTAATTAATGACAGGTTCATTAAATAATGGATTAATTAATGCCAGGTTCATTAAATAATGGATTAATTAATGCCAGGTTCATTAAATAATGGATTAATTAATGCCAGGTCCATTAAATAATGGATTAATTAATGACAGGGGTTCATTAAATAATGGATTAATTAATGACAGGTTCATTAAATAATGGATTAATTAATGACAGGGGTCATTAAATAATGGATTAATTAATGCCAGGTTCATTAAATAATGGATTAATTAATGACAGGGGTCATTAAATAATGGATTAATTAATGACAGGGGTCATTAAATAATGGATTAATTAATGACAGGGGTTATTAAATAATGGATTAATTAATGCCAGGTTCATTAAATAATGGATTAATTAATGACAGGTTCATTAAATAATGGATTAATTAATGCCAGGTTCATTAAATAATGGATTAATTAATGACAGGTTCATTAAATAATGGATTAATTAATGCCAGGTTCATTAAATAATGGATTAATTAATGACAGGGGTCATTAAATAATGGATTAATTAATGCCAGGTTCATTAAATAATGGATTAATTAATGCCAGGGGTCATTAAATAATGGATTAATTAATGACAGGGGTTATTAAATAATGGATTAATTAATGCCAGGTTCATTAAATAATGGATTAATTAATGCCAGGTTCATTAAATAATGGATTAATTAATGACAGGGGTCATTAAATAATGGATTAATTAATGACAGGTTCATTAAATAATGGATTAATTAATGACAGGGGTCATTAAATAATGGATTAATTAATGACAGGGGTCATTAAATAATGGATTAATTAATGACAGGGGTCATTAAATAATGGATTAATTAATGACAGGGGTCATTAAATAATGGATTAATTAATGACAGGGGTCATTAAATAATGGATTAATTAATGCCAGGTTCATTAAATAATGGATTAATTAATGCCAGGGGTCATTAAATAATGGATTAATTAATGCCAGGGGTCATTAAATAATGGATTAATTAATGCCAGGTTCATTAAATAATGGATTAATTAATGCCAGGGGTCATTAAATAATGGATTAATTAATGACAGGGGTTATTAAATAATGGATTAATTAATGCCAGGTTCATTAAATAATGGATTAATTAATGACAGGGGTCATTAAATAATGGATTAATTAATGACAGGTTCATTAAATAATGGATTAATTAATGACAGGGGTTCATTAAATAATGGATTAATTAATGACAGGTTCATTAAATAATGGATTAATTAATGCCAGGGGTTCATTAAATAATGGATTAATTAATGCCAGGGGTCATTAAATAATGGATTAATTAATGACAGGTTCATTAAATAATGGATTAATTAATGACAGGTTCATTAAATAATGGATTAATTAATGACAGGGGTTCATTAAATAATGGATTAATTAATGACAGGGGTCATTAAATAATGGATTAATTAATGACAGGGGTCATTAAATAATGGATTAATTAATGACAGGTTCATTAAATAATGGATTAATTAATGACAGGTTCATTAAATAATGGATTAATTAATGACAGGGGTTCATTAAATAATGGATTAATTAATGCCAGGTTCATTAAATAATGGATTAATTAATGCCAGGTTCATTAAATAATGGATTAATTAATGACAGGGGTTCATTAAATAATGGATTAATTAATGCCAGGTTCATTAAATAATGGATTAATTAATGACAGGGGTCATTAAATAATGGATTAATTAATGACAGGTTCATTAAATAATGGATTAATTAATGCCAGGTTCATTAAATAATGGATTAATTAATGACAGGGGTTCATTAAATAATGGATTAATTAATGACAGGGGTCATTAAATAATGGATTAATTAATGCCCGGGGTCATTAAATAATGGATTAATTAATGACAGGGGTTCATTAAATAATGGATTAATTAATGACAGGGGTCATTAAATAATGGATTAATTAATGCCAGGTTCATTAAATAATGGATTAATTAATGACAGGGGTCATTAAATAATGGATTAATTAATGCCAGGTTCATTAAATAATGGATTAATTAATGACAGGGGTCATTAAATAATGGATTAATTAATGCCAGGTTCATTAAATAATGGATTAATTAATGACAGGGGTCATTAAATAATGGATTAATTAATGCCAGGTTCATTAAATAATGGATTAATTAATGCCAGGGGTCATTAAATAATGGATTAATTAATGACAGGTTCATTAAATAATGGATTAATTAATGCCAGGGGTTCATTAAATAATGGATTAATTAATGACAGGTTCATTAAATAATGGATTAATTAATGACAGGGGTCATTAAATAATGGATTAATTAATGACAGGTTCATTAAATAATGGATTAATTAATGCCAGGTTCATTAAATAATGGATTAATTAATGACAGGGGTCATTAAATAATGGATTAATTAATGCCAGGTTCATTAAATAATGGATTAATTAATGACAGGGGTCATTAAATAATGGATTAATTAATGACAGGGGTTATTAAATAATGGATTAATTAATGCCAGGTTCATTAAATAATGGATTAATTAATGCCAGGTTCATTAAATAATGGATTAATTAATGCCAGGTTCATTAAATAATGGATTAATTAATGACAGGGGTCATTAAATAATAGATTAATTAATGCCAGATATTTTCCTACACTGTGATTAATTAATGCTGGGTTTAATTAAATCCCCGGATTAATTAACCCCAGTTTCAATCAAATCCCGTGATTAATTAAAGCCTGGATTAAATCCTGCTGTGTAATTAATCAATTAATCAATTAATCAATGAATCAATCCCTGGGTCAATGAACCAATTACCCCATTAATCAATTAATCAATTAATCAATTATCCAATCCCTCAATGAACCAATTACCCCATTAATCAATTAATCAATTAATCAATTATCCAATCCCTCAATGAACCAATTACCCCATTAATCAATTAATCAATTAATCACTGAACCAATTCGCCAATTAATCAATTAATTACTGACCCAATTAATCAATTAATCAATTAATCAATGAACCAATTAATCAATTAATCAATGAACCAATTAATCAATTAATCACTGACCCAATTAATCAATTAATCACTGAACCAATTCCCTAATTGTCCAATTAATCAATTAATCACTGACCCAATTAATCAATTAATCACTGAACCAATTAATCATTTAATCACTGACCCAATTAATCAATTAATCACTGAACCATTGAACCAATTCTCCAATTAATCAATTAATCAATGAACCAATTAAGCAATTAATCAATTAATCAATGAACCAATTAATCAATTAATCACTGACCCAATTAATCAATCAATCACTGAACCATTGAACCAATTCTCCAATTAATCAATTAATCAATGAACCAATTGAGCAATTAATCAATTAATCAATGAACCAATTAATCAATTAATCACTGACCCAATTAATCAATTAATTACTGACACAATGAACCAATTCTCCAATTAATCAATTAATCACCCAATTAATCAATTAATTACTGACCCAATTAATCAATTAATCACTGAACCATTGAACCAATTCTCCAATTAATCAATTAATCAACGACCCAATTAATCAATTAATCACTGACCTAATTAATCAATGACCCAATTAATCAATTAATCACTTACCTAATTAATCAATTAATTACTGACACAATTAATCAATTAATCACTGACCCAATTAATCAATCACTGAACCAATTCCCCAATTCCCCAATTCTCCAATCAATCAATTAATCAAGGAACCAATGAACCAATTCTCCAATTAATCAATTAATCACTGACCCAATTAATCAATTAATCACTGAACCAATTAATCAATTAATCAATGACCCAATTAATCACTGACACAATCAATTAATCACTGAACCATTGAACCAATTCTCCAATTAATCAATTAATCAATGACCCAATTAATCAATTAATCACTGACCCAATTAATCAATTAATCACTGAACCATTGAACCAATTCTCCAATTAATCAATTAATCAATGACCCAATTAATCAATTAATCACTGACCCAATTAATCAATTAATCAGTGAACCAATTAATCAATTAATCACTGAACCAATTAATCAATTAATCACTGAACCAATGAACCAATTCTCCAATTAATCAATTAATCAATTCTCCAATTAATCAATTAATCACTGACCCAATTAATCAATTAATCACTGACCCAATTAATCAATCACTGAACCAATTCCCCAATTCCCCAATTCTCCAATCAATCAATTAATCAAGGAACCAATGAACCAATTCTCCAATTAATCAATTAATCACTGACCCAATTAATCAATTAATCACTGAACCAATTAATCAATTAATCAATGACCCAATTAATCACTGACACAATCAATTAATCACTGAACCATTGAACCAATTCTCCAATTAATCAATTAATCAATGACCCAATTAATCAATTAATCACTGACCCAATTAATCAATTAATCACTGAACCATTGAACCAATTCTCCAATTAATCAATTAATCAATGACCCAATTAATCAATTAATCACTGACCCAATTAATCAATTAATCAGTGAACCAATTAATCAATTAATCACTGAACCAATTAATCAATTAATCACTGAACCAATGAACCAATTCTCCAATTAATCAATTAATCAATTCTCCAATTAATCAATTAATCACTGACCCAATTAATCAATTAATCACTGACCCAATTAATCAATCAATCACTGAACCAATTCCCCAATTCCCCAATTCTCCAATCAATCAATTAATCAAGGAACCAATGAACCAATTCTCCAATTAATCAATTAATCACTGACCTAATTAATCAATTAATCACGGACCTAATTAATCAATTAATCAGTGAACCAATTAATCAATTAATCAATGACCCAATTAATCAATTAATCAATGACCCAATTAATCAATTAATCAGTGAACCAATTAATCAATTAATCAATGACCCAATTAATCAATGAACCAATGAACCAATTAATCAATTAATCAGTGAACCAATTAATCAATTAATCAATGAACCAATTAATCAATTAATCAGTGAACCAATTAATCAATTAATCAATGACCCAATTAATCAATTAATCACTGACCCAATTAATCAATTAATCGCTGACCTAATTAATCAATTAATCAATTCTCCAGTTAATCAATTAATCACGGACCCAATTAATCAATCAATTGATCAATTCATGGCGTCTCCTCCCGGCTATTTGGCAGCAGGAGGGACCTGGGACACCTTTGGTGGCCACCGGGACACCTTTGGTGGCCCCAGAGGGCACAGGGACACCTGGGACACCTTTGGTGGCCACCGGGACACCTTTGGTGGCCCCAGAGGGCACAGGGACACCTGGGACACCTTTGGTGGCCACCGGGACACCTTTGGTGGCCATGAGGGGACATTTAGTCGCCCAAAACACACCAGGAATGCCCTGGGACACTTTTGGTGGCCATGAGAGGACTTTGGTGGCCACCGGGCTGACACTGGTGGCCCACGAGGACCCAGGGACTCTCTGGGATGATTTGGTGGCCCATGACAGCATTTGGTGGCCACTGGGGTGGTTTGGTCGCCCATAAGGGCCCAGGGACACCCTGGGACAATTTTGGTGGCCAGGAAGGAACTTTGGTGGCCCATGAGGGCACAGGGACTCTCTGGGATGATTTGGTGGCCCATGAGGGGACTTTGGTGGCCCTGGCAAGAGTTTGGTGGCCCATGAGGAGTCAGGGATGGTTTGGTAGCCCATGAGGAGACTCTGGTGGCCCCTGGGAGACTTTAGTAGCCCAGGCAGGGGTTTGGTGGCCCTGGCAGGAGTTTGGTGGCCCATAAAGGGACAAGGACACCATGCAGAAGGATTTGGTGGCCACTGGGACACTTCAGTGGCCCAGGCAGGAGTTTGGTGGCCCAGGATGGGATAAGGGGGGGTTTGCTGGCCCTGGCATGAATTTGGTGGCCCATGAGGGCTCAGGAATGCTTCGGTAGCCAATGAGGGAACTCTGGTGGCCCCTGGGGTGCTTTGGTGGCCATGAGGGCCCAGGGACTCTCCGGAATGGTTTGGTGGCCCATGACAGCATTTGGTGGCCACTGGGATGCTTTTGGTGGTCCACGAGGGCACATGGACTCCCTGGGACACTTTCGGTGGCCATGAGGAGACTTTGGTGGCCCCTGGGAGACTTTAGTGGCCCTAACAGAGGTCCAAGATGGGACAAGGAGGGGTTTGGTGGCCCAGGCAGGCGTTTGGTGGCCATCAGGGGACTTTGGTGGCCCATGAGGGCTCAGGGACTCTCTGGAATGATCTGATGGCCCATGACCACATTTGGTGGCCAATGCGATGGTTTAGAGGTCCAGGATGGGACAAGGAGGGGTTTGGTGGCCCAGGCAGGAGTTTGGTGGCCCATAAAGGGACAAGGGACACCATGTTGGGGGGGGGGGGGGGTTGGTGGCCCATGTGAAGGTTAGGTGGCCCAGGAGGTCACAGGAACATTCTGGTACTCTTTTGGTGGCCATGAGGGAACTTTGGTGGCCACTGGGGAGGTTTGGTGGCCCCTGAGGGCTCAGGGACTCTCTGGCATGGTTTGGTGGCCATGAGGGGACTTTGGTGGCCCCTGGGAGACTTTAGTGGTCCAGGCAGGAGTTTGGTGGCCCAGGATGGGATAAGGAGGGGTTTGGTGGCCCAGGCAGGAGTTTGGTGGCCCAGGATGGGATAAGGAGGGGTTTGGTGGCCCAGGCAGGAGTTTGGTGGCCCATGAGGGGTCAGGGATGGTTCGGTAGCCCATGAGGGAACTTTGGTGGCCAGTGGGGAGGTTTGGTGGCCCGTGAGGGGACAGGGACACTCCGGGATAGTTTGGTGGCCCTGGCAGGAGTTTGGTGGCCCATAAAGGGACAGGGACACCATACAGGGGATCTGGTAGCCCCTGGTGGGTTTTGGTGGCCCACGAAGGGACAAGGAGGGGTTTGGTGGCCAGTGGCAGGATTTTGGTGGCCCACGAGGGCTCAGGGACTCTCTGGGATGGTTCTGGGGGCCATGAGGTGACATCGGTGGCCCTGGCAGTGTCCCCAGAAGGGACCGGGGGGAGCTCTGGTGACCCAGGAGGTGACAAAACCCCCAGAGGGGACACCGGCTGTCCCCAAGGGGGGTGACAGTGACACCGGGGGGGTGACAGTGACACTGGGGGCTGTCCCTGTCACCAAGAGGGTGTCCCAGTGCCACCAGGGGGGTGTCCCCATGTCTCCAGGGCAGTGTCCCTGTCCCCAGGGGAGAGTGACAGTGCCACCAGAAGTGTCCCAGTGCCACCAGAGAGCTGGCAGTGCTCCCAGAGGGGTGTCCCTGTGTCCCCAAGGAGCGTCCCCATGTCTCCAAGGGGGTGTGACAGTGCCACCAGACGTGTGACAGCGTCCCCCTGTCCCCAAGGGGGTGTGACAGTGCCACCAGCCGGCTGTCCCCCATGTCCCCAGGGCGATGTCACCGCCCTGGAGGTGTCTCCATCCCCTCACGGCTTCTCCCGGTGCCACCCCGGCCCTGTCCCGGTGCCACCTCGGGATGTCCCGGGGCCACCACCACCTGTCCCCACGTCCCCAAGGGTTGTCCCCAAGGGGATTTCGCTGCCTCAGGACCATCCCCACCCCTCAGGCCTTGTCCCGGTGCTCTGAGGGCTCCTCCCGGTGCCACCCCGGCCCTGTCCCGGTGCCACCACCACCTGTCCCCACGTCCCCACAGCCGTCCCGTACCTGGTACACGGAGGCCTTGGGTAAATCGAGGCACACGGTGCAGCAGAGCACGGAGTAGAGCCGCTCCTCCAGCTTCACGCTGCCCGCCGTCCCCTCCGCCACACCGGCGCCGCTCCCGGCCGCCCTCAGCCGCTTCTTGGGCGGCGCGTCGGGATCCGCGCCCGCCTCCAACAGCAGCGCCGCCGCTTCTTCGGCGCCGCCGCCGCTTTCGCCGCCGACGGCCGCCGCAACAACGGGACCGGGAGGGGCCGCGGAAGGAGCGGAGGGAGCGGCGGGGCCGCCGCCGGCATCGCGCTCCTCCGCCCCGGACATCGCCGCCATCGCCGCCGCCTCACCCCGCCGCCATCTTGGCCGCCCTCACGGGCTCCCCTCAGGGGTGGAGCCAATGGGAGCGAGCGAGAGGCGGGGCGGGAAGAGCAGGAGCCAATCAGAGCGCGAAGAGGGAGGAGCGAAAGGTGAATGGACCAATGGAAGGCGGTGCTCTGGGGCTGGGGGCGGGGCGGAAACGACAGCGCAGTCAGCGGCCGGTGGAGGGGCGGGGCTTGATGACGTCACTCTGATGGACCAACGGGGTCAGGGAGGGGCGGGGCTTGAGGCGGGAGCGTCCGCGGGGGGGTGGAGCCACCAGTATGGACCAGTATAAACCAGTATAAACCAGTATGGGACCAGTGTGGGACCAGTATGGACCAGTGTAAACCAGTATAAACCAGTATGGGACAGGTATGGACCAGTATGGACCAGTGTAAACCAGTATGGGACCACTATGGGACAAGTATGGACCAGTATGGGACCAGTGTGGGACAAGTAGGGACCAGTAAAAACCAGTATAGACCACTATAGACCAGTATAAACTAGTATAGACCAATATGGGAGCAGTATGGGGAAATATAAACCAGTATGGACCAGTCAGGAGCAGTATGGGACCAGTACAGACCAGTAAGGACTGGTCACCCCAGTGCCACCAACAATGTCATCCCAGTGCCACCAGTGTCACCAACAATGTCATCCCAGTGCCACCCCAGTGTCACCAACAATGTCACCCCAGTGTCACCAACAATGTCACCCCAATGCCACCAGTGCCACCCCAGTGCCACCAACAATGTCACCCCAGTGTCACCAACAATGTCACCCCAATGCCACCAGTGCCACCCCAGTGCCACCAACAATGCCATCCCACTGCCACCAGCACCACCAACGTCACCCCAGTGTCACCGGCGCCACCACCCCAGTGCCACCACTGTCACCAGTGCCACCCCACTGCCATCACCAGTGTCACTCCAATGCCACACCAGCGCCACCAACCCAGTGCCACCACCACCAGTGGCACCCCAGTTCCACCAGTGCCACCCCAATGCCACCACCAGTGTCACCCCAATGCCAACCCAGTGCCACCACCCAGTGCCACCGGAGTGTCACCACCACCGCCACCCCAGCGCCACCACGGCCGCCCCAATGCCACACCACTGCCACCCCAGTTCCACCGGCGTCACCCCAGTGCCACCACCAGCGTCACCCCAACGCCACACCAGTGCCACCGCAGTCCCAAACTGGTTTTACTGGTCACTCCCTCCACGCCCTGCTCTGCTCCCGCAGCGTCCCCAGCAGCGCCACGCTGGCCACCGCCCTCACCCAGGGGACGCCCCACGGCGCCGCCACGTCCCCGAGCGCCACCAACCCCGCGGCCACCGCGCCGGTGACGCTCCCGGTCAGCGCCGCCAGCGCCAGCACGGAGCCGGACGTCAGCGTGGTGACAAAGTGACCGGCCAGGACACGGCCGTCGTCCGGCAAGGCCGCGGCCACCGGGGCCACCAGGGTGACCGTGACCAGTAGCAGGTTGGCGGTGGCAGTGTCGCCGCTGAGGCGGTGACAGCCGAAGGCCACCAAGGGTTGGGCGAGCACGGAGCAGATCCAGGAGCCCGGCGGGGCGGTGGCCTTGGGGACATCGGGGACGCGGGGACACAGAGGGGACAGCGCGTCGCCGGCGGCCACCAGGGCCTGCAGGAGGAACCCGGCGGCGGGGCCACCTGTCACCTGTGGGGACATGGGGACAGCGTGGGGACAGGGGACACAGGGTTGTCACCTGTGGGGACACGGGGACATGGGATGGGTGACACAGGATTGTCACCTGTCACCCGTCACCTGTGGGGACATGGGGACACAGGACAGATGACATGGCACAGGTGACATGGCACAGGTGTCACCGTTCCCGCTCTTCCCCGTGTCCTCCCAGTCCCTGCCTGCCCCTTCATTGTCCCCAGTGTCCCCAGTGTCCCCAATGCCCCCAGCCCCTCCAATGTCCCCAACGCCCCCAGGGTGTCCCCGATGTCCCCAACCTGTCTAGCTCGCAGGGCACAGCCCAGGCTGGTGACACAGAGCAGCGCCTGGGACAGGGCCACCCCAATGTCCCCAGTGTCCCCCATGGCCGATGGGGACATTTCCGGACCCCTGGGGACCTGTGGGGACAACAGGGGGTCAGAGTGTCCCCTCCCACTGCCACCTCTCCCGTGTGTCCCCCCTATCCCCCCCTCAGTGTCCCCTGTCCCCCCCCTTCCCGGTGTCCCCAATATTTCCCCGATGTCCCCAGTGCCCCTGTCCCCCCCCCGGTGTCCCCCTGTCCCCTCCTGCACCAGCGTCCCCAGTGCCACCACCCTCACCCAGGGGACACCACCCCAGTGCCACCGCAGTGTCACCACCACCACCACTGCCACCCCAGTGCCACCAGACCCACCCCAGTGCCACCACCAGAGCCACCACCCTCACCCAGGGAGCATCACCCAGTGGCACCCCAGTGTCCCCAATATTCCCCCAATGTCCCCTGTCCGCTCCTGTGTCCCCCTGTCCCCTCTGTCCCCTCTGTCCCCCTGTCCCTCTATCCCCCTGTCCCTCTGTCCCCCTGTCCCTCTGTCCCTCTATCCCCTGTCCCCTCTATCCCCTATCCCCTGTCCCTCTGTCCCTCTGTCCCCCTGTCCCTCTGTCCCTCTATCCCCTGTCCCCTCTGTCCCTCTGTCCCTCTGTCCCTCTGTCCCCTCTGTCCCCCTGTCCCTCTATCCCCCTGTCCCTCTGTCCCCCTGTCCCTCTATCCCCCTGTCCCTCTGTCCCCCTGTCCCTCTATCCCCTCTGTCCCCCTGTCCCCCCGTCCCTCTGTCCCTCTATCCCTCTGTCCCTCTATCCCCTGTCCCCCTGTCCCTCTGTCCCCCTGTCCCTCTATCCCTCTGTCCCTCTGTCCCCCTGTCCCTCTGTCCCCCTGTCCCTCTATCCCCTGTCCCTCTGTCCCTCTGTCCCCTCTATCCCCCATCCCCTCTGTCCCTCTGTCCCCTCTATCCCCTGTCCCCCTGTCCCTCTATCCCCCGTCCCCTCTATCCCCTGTCCCTCTGTCCCCCTGTCCCTCTATCCCTCTGTCCCTCTGTCCCCCTGTCCCTCTGTCCCCCTGTCCCTCTATCCCCTGTCCCTCTGTCCCCTCTGTCCCTCTGTCCCCTCTATCCCCTGTCCCCCTGTCCCTCTATCCCCTGTCCCCTCTATCCCCTGTCCCTCTATCCCCTGTCCCCTCTATCCCCTGTCCCCTCTATCCCCTGTCCCTCTATCCCCTGTCCCTCTATCCCCTGTCCCCTCTATCCCCTGTCCCTCTATCCCCTGTCTCCTCTATCCCCCGTCCCCTCTATCCCCTGTCCCCTCTATCCCCCGTCCCCTCTATCCCCTGTCCCCTCTATCCCCTGTCCCCTCTATCCCCTGTCCCCTCTATCCCCTGTCCCTCTATCCCCTGTCCCCTCTATCCCCTGTCCCTCTATCCCCTGTCCCTCTATCCCCCGTCCCCTCTATCCCCCGTCCCCTCTATCCCCTGTCCCCTCTATCCCCTGTCCCTCTATCCCCTGTCCCTCTATCCCCTGTCCCCTCTATCCCCTGTCCCCTCTATCCCCTGTCCCCTCTATCCCCTGTCCCCTCTATCCCCTGTCCCCTCTATCCCCTGTCCCCTCTATCCCCTGTCCCTCTATCCCCTGTCCCTCTATCCCCTGTCCCCTCTATCCCCTGTCCCTCTATCCCCTGTCCCCTCTATCCCCTGTCCCTCTATCCCCTGTCCCCTCTATCCCCTGTCCCCTCTATCCCCTGTCCCCTCTATCCCCTGTCCCTCTATCCCCTGTCCCCTCTATCCCCTGTCCCTCTATCCCCTGTCCCTCTATCCCCTGTCCCCTCTATCCCCTGTCCCTCTATCCCCTGTCTCCTCTATCCCCTGTCCCTCTGTCCCCCCCCCCCCCCCCCCCCGGTACCGCCAGTTCCGGTAACGACCCCGAGCGCGCGCCGGACCGAGGACGGGGCGGGGCCAGGGGCGGGGCAGAGAGCTCTGATTGGCTGCTGCCCCTGTGGGCCGTGACCCAATGACCATATATGGGCTTCTGACGGCGGTAGGCGGGGCTAAGGGCGACGGACACGTCGGGGTGGGCGTGGCTTGGGTGGGCACGGCTAATTAGGGCTAATTAACGTTTGGGATGGGGAAAGGGGCGTGGTTATGCAGTGGGTGGAGTTAATTAGAGCTAATGAAGCCTGGAGACGGGATAATGGGTGCGGTGATGGAGTGGGAGGGGCTAATCAGGGTGGGGGTGGGGAAGGAGGGCGTGGCTAATTAAAGGTAATTAAGACAGGGGATGGAATAATGGGCGTGGTTATGGGTGGGCGTGGTTAATTAGGGTAATTAGGGCTGGGGATGGGAAAGTGGGCGGGGCTAATTGGTGTTTGGGATTGAAACGGGGCGTGGTCATGGGGTGGGCGGGGCTAATTAGGGGCATGTCCAGGTGTGTCCCAGGTGTGTCCTAGGTGTTTTCCAGCTGTTCCCAGCTGTGTCCCAGATGTTCCCAGCTGTGTCCCAGATGTTCCCGGGTGTTCCCAGGTGTGTCCCAGTTGTTTTCCAGCTGTTCCCAGCTGTGTCCCAGGTGTGTCCCCGATGTTCCCAGCTGTTCCTGGGTGCTCCCAGGTGTGTCCCAGTTGTTTTCCAGCTGTTCCCAGCTGTGTCCCAGTTGTTTTCCAGCTGTTCCCAGGTGTGCCCCAGGTGTTTTCCAGCTGTTCCCAGCTGTGCACTCCTGCCCTCCCTCACGCTCTGGGTGAAGCTCTCCTGGTGCTCACTTGGGCGGTGACGTCCCCAAATCCCACAAATCCCAAACCAAATAAATCCCCAAATCCCACAAATCCCAAATCCCACAATTCCCAATTATCCCAAATTCCAAACCCAACAAATCCCCAAAACTCCAAATCCCCTAAAACTCAAACCCCATAAACCCCAACCCCTTGACCCCATCCCAAATCCCACAAACCCCAATTCCCAAACCCCAAATACCCCAATCCCACAAACCCCAAATCCCATAAATCCCAAATCCCGACCCCTAAATCCCAGAAATCCCAAATCCTATCCCATGGATCCCATCCCATCCTGTCAGCCCCATAAATTCCAAACCCCATAAATCCCATAAATCCCATAAATCCCATAAACCCCATAAATCCCATAAATCCCATAAATCCCATAAATCCCATAAACCCCATAAATCCCATAAATCCCATAAATCCCATAAATCCCATAAATCCCAAATCCCCAATCACAGAAACGCCCAAAATCCCAAGTCCCCAATCCCATAATTCCCAAATCCCATATCATTCCCAAATCTCGATCCCAAATCCCTAATCCCAAAAGTCTCAAATCCCACCAATCCCATCAGTCCCCACCCCAAAATCCCAAATCCCAAATCCCATCCCATGGATACAAAATCCCATCCCAAATCCCATAAACCCCAACCCCCTCCCTTTACCCCAATCCCACAAATCCAAACCCCAAATCCCACAAATCCCACCCCACCCTTTATCCCATTCCCAAACCCAAATCCCAATCCCAATTCCCAAACCCCATTCCCAAACCCCAAATCCCATAAATCCCAAACCCCATAAACCCCAAAAACCCCAAAAACTCCAAGTCCCATCCCCTGGATCCCAAATTCCTTTATCCCAACCCCAAATCCCAAATCCCATCCCATGGATCCTACCCCATCCCAAATCCCCTTATCCCAATCCCAAATTCAACACCCAATAAATCCCAAAATCCCCAAAACCCCAAACCCCATAAACCCCAACCCCATAAATCCATTACCCCGGTCCCAAACACCCATGACCAATCCCAAAAACCCCAAATCCCAAACTCCACCCTTTACCCCAGTTCCAAATCCAAGAAATCCCAAACCCCAGAAACCCCAAAAGCCCCAAATCCCAGAACCCTAAACCCCAAATCCCAAAACCCCAAACCCCCAAATCCCCCAAATTCCAAACCCCCAAATCCTAAATCCCAAAAGCCCCAATTCACAAATACCATAAATCTCATCTCACCATTTATCCCAATCCCCAAATCCCAAAACCCAAACCCTCAAATCCCAAACCCCAAAAGCCCCAAATCCCAAACCCCAAATCCCACAAATCCCAAAGCACCATATCCTAAACCCCCAAACCCCAAATCCTACAAATCCCAAACCCTCAAATCCCAAACCCCAAATCACCAGATCCTGTATCCCAAACCCTCAAATCCCAAACCCCAAATCCCCAAATCCCCAAATCGCCAAATCCCAAAACCCCAAACCCCCAAATTCCAAACCCCCAAATCCTAAATCCCAAAAGCCCCAAATCACAAATACCATAAATCTCACCTCACCATTTATCCCAAACCCAAATCCCAGAATTCCCAAAAGCCCCAAATCCCAAACCCCCAAATCCCAGAAATCCCAAATCACCAAATCCTAAATCCCAAATCCCCAAACCCCCAAATTCCAAACCCCAAACCCCCAAATCCTAAATACCAAAAGCACCAAATCCCACAAATCCCAAACCCTCAAATCCCAAACCCCAAATCCCACAAATCCCAAAGCACCAAATCCTAAACCCCCAAACCCCAAATCCCCAAATCCCAAAACCCCAAACCCTCAAATCCCAAACCCCAAATCACCAGATCCTGTATCCCAAACCCCCAAATTCCAAACCCCAAATCCCCAAATCCCAAATCCCAAATCCCAAAATCCCAAAATCCCAAATACCATAAATCTCACCTCACCATTTATCCAAATCCCAAATCCCATAAATACCTAACCCCACCCTTTATCCCAAATCCCAAATCTAAACCTCCACCCTTTATCCCAATCCCCATCCCAAATCACAAATCCCAGAAATCCCAAAACTCCAATACCTCAAAAATCCTCGAATCCCAGAAATCCCAGCCCCCCACCCCTTACCCGAATCCCAAAAAGGCCGAATCCTATAAACCCCAAACCCCATAAATCCCATAAAACCCAATCCACACCCTTTACCCCAATCCCAAACCCCAAACCCCAGAAATCCCAAATCCCATCAATCTCCAATTCCAAATCCCATCAGTCCCCTATCCCAAACCCCACTCTTTATCCCAAATCCCATAAATCCCAATCCTTTATCCCAAATCCCAATCCCAGTCCCAAATCTCAAAACCCAAACCCCGAATCCCATAAATCCCACCCCCCTTATCCCCAAGTCCCAAATCCCACAAATCCCCAAGTCCCCAAATCCTCAAATCCCAAATCCCAAATCTGCAAATCCCATCCATCCCATCCATCCCATCAATATCAAATCCCATAAATCCCCAAATCCTAAATCCCAATCCCAAATTTCATCAATCCCATCGATCCCATCGATATCAAATCCCGTAAATCCCTAAATCCCCAAATCTGCAAATCCCAAATCCCAATCGCAATCCCAAATCCCAAATCTGCAAATCCCAAATCCCATCCATCCCATCCATCCCATCAATATCAAATCCCATAAATCCCCAAATCCTAAATCCCAATCCCAAATCCCGTCGATCCCATCGATCAAATCAATCCCAAACCCCATAAATCCCCAAGTCCCCAAATCCGCAAATCCCAAATCCCAAATCCCATCAACACCATCAATCCCAAACCCCATAAATCCCCAAAACCACAAATCCCAAACCCCATAAACCCCAAAAATCCCGAACCCCACAAATCCCAAAAATCCCATAAAACCCTAACCCCGGGATAAATCCCGTCCTTATCCCGGGATAAATCCCGTCCTTACCCCGGGATAAATCCCGTCCCTCCCCCGGGATAAATCCCGACCCTTCCCCTCCCCCGGGACAATTCCCGACCTCCCCCCGGGACAATTCCCGACCTCCCCCCGGGACAATTCCCGTCCCTCCCCCGGGATAAATCCCGACCCTCCCCCGGGACAATTCCCGACCTCCCCCCGGGACAATTCCCGTCCCTCCCCCGGGACAATTCCCGTCCCTCCCCCGGGATAAATCCCGACCCTTCCCCTCCCCCGGGACAATTCCCGACCTCCCCCCGGGACAATTCCCGTCCCTCCCCCGGGATAAATCCCGACCCTTCCCCTCCCCCGCCGCCGCCCCTCGATGCCGCCGCCGCCGCTCCCCGCAGCGTCCCGGGATGGATCCCTGGAAGGATCCCGGGAAGGATCCCTGGAAGGATCCCGGGATGGATCCCGGGATGGATCCCGGGAAGGATCCCTGGAAGGATCCCGGGAAGGATCCCGGGGTTCCCGGGGAGGTTCCCGGGGGTCTCCCGGCCGCCCCCAGCGCTATCGCCGCCACCCCAAACCTCCGTACTCGTACCTGGCTCTGATCGCTCTCGTCATCCGCGCCGCTCCCGGCCACCGCCTCAAGCTCGCGCAGGTACCGGGGCCGGGATCCAGCCCCGGCAGCACCGGGACCCCCCGAACCGGGACCCCCCGAACCGGGACCCCCCGAACCGGGACCTCCGAACCGGGACCCCCCGAACCGGGACCCCCCGAACCGGGACCCCCCCGAAACGGGACCCCCCGAAACGCGACCCCCGGACTGGGACCCCCCGAACGGGGACCCCCGAACCGGGACCCCCGAAACGGGACCCCCGAACCGGAATTCCCGATCCATCCCCGGGACCCCAAACTGGGAACCCCTCGAGATTCCCGATCCATCCCTGGGACCCCCAAACTGGGAACCCCTCGAGATTCCCGATCCATCCCTGGGACCCCCGAACCGGGACCCTCTCGGGATTCCCGATCCACCCCCGGAACCCCCAAACTGGGAACCCCTCGAGATTCCCGATCCATCCCCGGGATCCCAAACTGGGAACCCCTCGAGATTCCCGATCCATCCCCGGGACCCCCAAACTGGGAACCCCTCGAGATTCCCGATCCATCCCCGGGACCCCCAAACTGGGAACCCCTCGAGATTCCCGATCCATCCCCGGGACACCAAACTGGGAACCCCTCGAGATTCCCGATCCATCCCCGGGACCCCCAAACTGGGAACCCCTCGAGATTCCCGATCCATCCCCGGGACCCCCAAACTGGGAACCCCTCGAGATTCCCGATCCATCCCCGGGATCCCAAACTGGGAACCCCTCGAGATTCCCGATCCATCCCCGGGACCCCAAACTGGGAACCCCTCGAGATTCCCGATCCATCCCCGGGACCCCCAAACTGGGAACCCCTCGAGATTCCCGATCCATCCCTGGGACCCCCGAACCGGGACCCCCGAACCGGGACCCCGATCCACCCCCGGGACCTCCACCCAAAAAAAAAATCCCCAAAAAAATCCCCAAAATATCCCCAAACGCCCACCCAAAAAATCCCCCCAAAAAATTCCCCAAAAAACCCCCAAACCCCGCCCCCCAAAAAATCCCCCAAAAATCCCAAAAAAATCCCCAAAAAATCCCCAAAAAATCCCACAAAATCCTCAAAAACTGTCCCAAAAATTCCCTCCCAAATTCCCCAAAAATCGCCAAACAACCCCAAACTCACACCCCAAAAAAATACCCCAAAAATCTTCAAAATATCCCCAAAAAAATCCCTCAAAATTCCCCCAAAAAATCCCTCAAAATCAATCCAAAAACCCCCTAAAAATCCCCGAAAAAATCCCAAAAATCCCCTAAAAGCTCCCCCAAAAAAATAAAAACCCCTCAAAAAAATCCCAGAAAAATCCCCAAAAAATCCCAAAAAATCCCAAAAAAAATCCCTAAAAACCCTCAAAAATCACCTAAAAATCCCCCAAAAAATCCCCAAAAAATCCCCAAAAAATCCCCAAAAACCCCTCAAAAACCCCTCAAAAACCCCTCAAAAACCCCTCAAAAAAATCCCAAAAAATCCCAAAAAAATCCCAAAAAATCCCAAAAATCCCCAAAAAAACCACACAAAAAAACCACCAAAAAATCCCAAAAAATCCCAAAACAATCCCTTAAAACCCTCAAAAACCCCTCAAAAATCCCCTAAAAATCCCCAAAAAAATCCCCAAAAAAATCCCCAAAAAATCTCAAAAAAATCCCCAAAAAAATCCCCCCAAAAAATCCCCCAAAAACCCCTCAAAAACCGCTCAAAAACCCCTCAAAAAAAATCCCAAAAATCCCAAAAAAACCCCAAAAAATCCCCAAAACCCCTCAAAAACTCCTCAAAAAATCCCAAAAACTCCCAAAAAAACCCTCAAAAACCCCTCAAAAAAATCTCAAAAAATCCCCATAAAATCCAAAAAAATCCCAAAAAATCCTCAAAAATCCCCAAAAACCCCTCAAAAATCCCCTAAAAATCCCCCCAAAAATAAAAAAAAACCAAAAAATCCCCAAAAATCCCCCAAAAACCCCTCAAAAACCCCTCAAAAACCCCTCAAAAAACCCAAAAAATCCCCAAAAAATCCCCAAAAAATCCCAAAAAAATCCTCAAAAACCCCTCAAAAACCCCTCAAAAACACCACAAAAACCCCTCAAAAAATCCCCAAAAAATCCCCAAAAAATCCCAAAAATCCCCCAAAAAATCCCCAAAAAATCCCCAAAAAATCCCCAAAAAATCCCCAAAAATTCCCAAAACAATCCCTTAAAACCCTCAAAAACCCCTCAAAAAGATCCCAAAAAATCCCCAAAAAACCCCTCGAAAACCCCTCCAAAAAATGCCCAAAAACCCCTCAAAAATCCCCCAAAAATCCCAAGAAATCCCGAAAAATCCTCAAAAACCCCTCAAAAACCCCTCAAAAAAATCCCCAAAAAATCCCAAAAAATCCCCAAAAAAATCCCCAAAAATCCCTCCAAAAAATCCCAAAAAATCCCCAAAAAATCCTCAAAAAAATCCCCAAAAATCCCCAAAAAATCCTCCAAAAAATCCCCAAAAAAACCCTCAAAAAAATCCCTAAAAATCCCCAAAAAATCCTCAAAAACCCCTCAAAAAATCCCAAAAAATCCCCAAAAACCCCTCAAAAACCCCTCAAAAAATCTCAAAAAAAAATCCCAAAAAATCCCTAAAAAAATCCCAAAAAATCCCAAAAAAATCCCCAAAAAATCCCCAAAAAATCCTCAAAAAAATCCCCAAAAAATCCCAAAAAATCCCCAAAATATCCCCAAAAAATCCCAAAAAAACCCCTCAAAAACCCCTCAAAAAATCTCCAAAAATCCCCTAAAAATCCAAAAAAATCCCCAAAAATCCAAAAAAATCCCCAAAAAATCCCCAAAAAATCCCCAAAAAATCCCCAAAAAATCCCCAAAAATCCCCAAAAAATCCCCCAAAATATCCCCAAAAAATCCCAAAAAAACCCCTCAAAAACCCCCCAAAAAATCCCCAAAAATCCCCAAAAAATCCCCAAAAATCCCCAAAAAAGCCCTCAAAAACCCCTCAAAAAATCTCCAAAAAATCCCCAAAAACCCCCTCAAAAACCCCACAAAAACATCCCCAAAAAATCCCAAAAAAATCCCTAAAAAAATCCCAAAAAATCCCCAAAAACCCCCCAAAAAATCCTCAAAAAAATCCCAAAAAATCCCCCAAAAAATCCCCCAAAAAATCCCCCAAAAAATCCCCAAAAATCCCCTAAAAATCCCAAAAAATCCCCAAAAAACCCCCAAAAACCCCCCAAAACCCCTCAAAAACCCCTCAAAAAATCCCCAAAACCCCTCAAAAAAAATCCCAAAAAATCCCAAAAAATTCCCAAAAAATTCCCAAAGAGTCCCCAAAAACCCCCCAAAAAATCCCCAAAAATCCCCAAAAAAATCCCCCAAAAAATCCCCAAAACACCTCAAAAAATCCCCAAAAATCCCCTAAAAATCCCAAAAAATCCCCAAAAAATCCCAAAAAAATCCCAAAAAATCCCACAAAAATCCCCCAAAAAATCCCCAAAACCCCTCAAAAACCCCTCAAAAAAAATCCCAAAAATCCCCTAAAAATCCCAAAAAAATCCCCAAAAAATCCTCAAAAAATCCCAAAAAATCCCCCAAAAAATCCCCAAAAATCCCCAAAAAACCCCTCAAAAACCCCTCAAAAAAATCTCCAAAAATCCCCTAAAAATCCAAAAAAATCCCCAAAAATCAAAAAAAATCCCCAAAAAATCCCCAAAAAAATCTCAAAAAATCCCCCAAAAATCCCCCAAAAATCCCCAAAACCCCTCAAAAACCCCTCAAAAAATCCCCAAAAAATCCCCAAAACCCCTCAAAAAAATCCCCAAAAATCCCCTAAAAATCCCAAAAAATCCCCAAAAAATCCCAAAAAAATCCCAAAAAATCCCCCAAAAATCCCCCAAAAAATCCCCAAAATCCCTCAAAAACCCCTCAAAAAATCCCCAAAACCCCTCAAAAACCCCTCAAAAAAAATCCCAAAAATCCCCTAAAAATCCCAAAAAAATCCCCAAAAAATCCTCAAAAAATCCCAAAAAATCCCCCAAAAAATCCCCAAAAATCCCCAAAAAACCCCTCAAAAACCCCTCAAAAAATCCCCAAAATCCCCTAAAAATCCCAAAAAATCCCAAAAAATCCCCAAAAATCCCCCAAAAAATCCCCAAAACCCCTCAAAAACCCCTCAAAAAATCCCCAAAACCCCTCAAAAACCCCTCAAAAAAAATCCCAAAAAATCCCCAAAATATTCCCAAAAAATCCCAAAAAAAACCCTCAAAAAATCCCAAAAAAATCCCAAAAAATCCCCCAAAAAATCCCCAAAAATCCCCAAAAAACCCCTCAAAAACCCCTCAAAAAAATCTCCAAAAATCCCCTAAAAATCCAAAAAAATCCCCAAAAATCAAAAAAAATCCCCAAAAAATCCCCAAAAAAATCTCAAAAAATCCCCCCAAAATCCCCCAAAAATCCCCAAAACCCCTCAAAAACCCCTCAAAAAATCCCCAAAAAATCCCCAAAACCCCTCAAAAAAATCCCCAAAAATCCCCTAAAAATCCCAAAAAAATCCCCAAAAAATCCTCAAAAAATCCCAAAAAATCCCCCAAAAATCCCCCAAAAAACCCCCAAAACCCCTCAAAAACCCCTCAAAAAATCCCCAAAAATCCCCTAAAAATCCCAAAAAATCCCCCAAAAAATGCCCAAAACCCCTCAAAAACCCCTCAAAAAATCCCCAAAACCCCTCAAAAAAAAAATCCCAAAAAATCCCAAAAAATTCCCAAAAAATTCCCAAACAGTCCCCAAAAACCCCCCAAAAAATCCCCAAAAATCCCCTAAAAATCCCAAAAAATCCCCCAAAAAAATCCCAAAAAATCCCCCAAAAAACCCCCAAAACCCCTCAAAAACCCCTCAAAAAATCCCCAAAACCCCTCAAAAAAAAAATCCCAAAAAATCCCAAAAAATTCCCCAAAAATTCCCCAGCAGTCCCTGAGTCCCCTGCGGGTCCCCGCGGCCCCCCGGGGTTTTTGTCGCGCCCGTTCCAATGTCGCGACAGGAGGCGACAATCGGCGGCGCCGGGGGGTCTGGCACCTTTGTCGCCACCTTTGTCACCTCCCCTCCCCTCCCCCACCTCCCCCAAAATTCCCGGGATGGTTCCGTGAAAAAAAAAAAAAAAAATTCCCCAAATTTGGGATAAAGTCGGGGAGGAAAAAAAAAAAAAAAAAAAAAAAAATTCCAAACTAAAAATCCCCAAAACCTAAAAATCCCAAAACCCAAAAATCCCCAAAAATCCCCAAAAATCCCCAAAAAAATCCCAAAATCCCCAAAACCCCAAACTCAAAAACCCCAAAAACCCCAAAACTACAAAACCCTAAAACATCAAAAAATGAAAAAAAACCCAAACCCCCCAAAAAAATCCCGAAGTAAAAAAACCCAAATCCCAAAAAAATCTTAAAAAACCCAAACTAAAAATCCCAAAACCCCAAAAACCCCAAAAAACCAAAAAAATCCCAAACTAAAAAAATCCCAAACCCCCCCAAAAAAATTAAAAACCAAAAAAACCAAAAAATCCCAAAGTAAAAAACCCCAAATCCCAAAAAATCCCTAAAAAACCCAAACTAAAAACCCCAAAACCCCAAAAATCCCCAAAATTCACAAACTACAAAACCCAAAAACAAAAAACCCCAAAACCCCAAAAACCCAAAAACCCAAAAACCCCAAAACATAAAAAACCCAAAAAACCCAAAACTCAAAAACTCCAAAACCCAAAAATTCCAAAATAAAAATGCCAAAAACCCCAAAAACCCAAAAACCCAAAAATGCCCAAAACCCCAAACTCAAAAACCCCAAAACTACAAAACCCCAAAACATAAAAAAATCCAAAAAAACCCAAAAATCCCAAAGTAAAAAACCCCAAATCCCAAAAAATCCTAAAAAACCCAAACTAAAAACCCCAAAACTCAAAAACCCCCAAAATTCACAAACTCCAAAACCCAAAAATCCCAAAAACTCCCAAAAATCCCAAACTACAAAACCCTAAAAAATCCCAAACTAAAAAACCCCAAACCTAAAAAAAAATCCCCAAAAACCCCAAAAACCCCAAAGCAGAAAACCCCAAAACGTAAAAAAAACCCAAAAATCCCCAAAACCCCAAACTCAAAAACCCCAAAAACCCCAAAACATCAAAAAATGAAAAAAAACCAAACCCCCCCCAAAAAATCCCAAAGTAAAAAACCCCAAATCCCAAAAAAATCCTAAAAAATCCAAACTAAAAACCCCAAAACCCCAAAATTCACAAACTAAAAAACCCAAAAACCCCCAAATAAAAAACCCCAAAACCCCAAAAACCCAAAAACCCCAAAACATAAAAAAAATCCCCGAAAACCCCAAAGGAGAAAACCCCAAAACATAAAAAACTCAAAAAACCCAAAACCCCAAAACCCCAAAAATCCCAAAACCCCAAAACATAAAAAATCCAAAAAAACCCAAAGCCCCCCAAAAAAATCCCAAAGTAAAAAACCCCAAAACCCAAAAAAACCCAAAACCCCAAATCCCAAAAACCCAAAACATAAAAAACCCAAAAAACTCAAAACTCAAAAACTCCAAAAACCCCAAAAAATTCCAAACTAAAAATCCCAAAACCCAAAAATCCCAAAACCCAAAAATCCCCAAAAATCCCCAAAAATCCCAAAATCCCCAAAACCCCAAACTCAAAAACCCCAAAAACCCCAAAACTACAAAACCCTAAAACATCAAAAAATGAAAAAAAACCCAAACCCCCCAAAAAAATCCCAAAGTAAAAAAACCCCAAATCCCAAATAAATCCTAAAAACCCCAAACTAAAAACCCCAAAACCCCAAACTCCCAAAAACCCCAAAACCCCCCAAAAAATCCCAAAGTAAAAAACCCCAAATCCCAAAAAATCCTAAAAAACCCAAACTAAAAACCCCAAAACCCAAAAAACCCCAAAATTCACAAACTACAAAACCCAAAAATCCCAAAATAAAAAAACCCCAAAAACCTCAAAAACTCCCAAAAAATCCCAAACTGAAAAAACCCCAAAACCCCAAAAAAACCCCAAAAAATCCCAGATTGCAAAACCGCGAAAATCCCAAACTAAAAAACCCCAAACCTAAAAAAAAATCCCCAAAAACCCCAAAAACCCCAAAGCAGAAAACCCCAAAACGTAAAAAAACCCAAAAATCCCAAAACCCCAAACTCAAAAACCCCAAAAACCCCAAAACATCAAAAAATGAAAAAAAACCAAAACCCCCCAAAAAATCCCAAAGTAAAAAACCCCAAATCCCAAAAAAATCCTAAAAAATCCAAACTAAAAACCCCAAAACCCCAAAAACCCCAAAACATAAAAAACCCCAAAAAATCAAAACTCAAAAACTCCAAAAACCCCAAAAAATTCCAAACTAAAAATCCCAAAACCCCAAAACCCCAAAAATCCCCAAAAATCCCCAAAAATCCCCAAAAAATCCCAAAATCCCCAAAACCCCAAACTCAAAAACCCCAAAAATCCCAAAATAAAAAAAAAAAACAAAACCCCAAAACCTCCCAAAACCCCAAAAACCCCAAAACCCAAAAATCCCCAAAACCCCAAAACCCCCAAAACCCCAAAACCCCCCAAAAACCCCAAATCCTAAAATTTTGGGATTTCCAGGGGGGATTTTGGGATGGGATCGAGGGTCCCGTTTGGGGTCGGGATTTGGGATTTTTTGGGGGATTTTTGGGGTTTTTTTCAGGTTTTGGGGTTTTTTAGTTTGGGATTTTTTGGGAGTTTTTTGGGGTTTTGGGGTTTTTTGTTTTGGGGTTTTTTGGGTTTTGTAGTTTGTGAATTTTGGGGTTTTTTTTGGGTTTTGGGGTTTTTAGTTTGGGGATTTTTAGGGATTTTTGGGGGATTTTTGTGGGATTTTTGCTGGATTTTGGGGATTTAGGATCCCATAAATTTTATGGGATCGTCCCCAAATGATCCCAAAAAATCCCAAAAATTTTTGGGTCTGGATGGGATCGAGGGTCCCATTTGGGGTCGGGATTTGGGATTTTTTGGGGTTTTTTGGGATTTTTTTGGGAATTTTTGGGGAATTTTTTGGGGATTTTTGGGGGATTTTTTGGGGATTTTTGGGGGATTCCTTTGGGATTTTTGGGGTTTTTGGGATTTAGGATCCCATAAATTTTATGGGATCGTCCCCAAATGATCCCAAAAACTCCCAAAAACTTTTGGGGCTGGTTGGGATCGAGGGTCTCGTTTGGGATTTGGGATTTGGGATTTTTGGGGGATTCTTTTGGGATTTTGGGGGATTTTTGGGATTTAGGATCCCATAAATTTTATGGGATCGTCCCCAAATGATCCCAAAAACTCCCAAAAACTTTTGGGGCTGGTTGGGATCGAGGGTCTCGTTTGGGATTTGGGATTTGGGATTTTTGGGGGATTCTTTTGGGATTTTGGGGGATTTTTGGGATTTAGGATCCCATAAATTTTATGGGATCGTCCCCAAATGATCCCAAAAACTCCCAAAAACTTTTGGGGCTGGATGGGATCGAGGGTCTCGTTTGGGATTTGGGATTTGGGATTTTTTGGGGTTTTTTGGGATTTTTTGGGGATTTTTGGGGTTTTTGGGATTTAGGATCCCATAAATTTTATGGGATCGTCCCCAAATGATCCCAAAAACTCCCGGATTTTGTGGGGCCGGAGTGGGAAATTTGGGTCTCATTTGGTGTCGGGATTTGGGATTTTTTTGGGATTTTTTGGGATTTTTTGGGGGATTTTTGGGGATTTTTTGGGGGATTTTTTGGGGGGGATTTTTGGGGGATTTTTGGGATTTAGGATCCCATAAATTTTATGGGATCGTCCCCAAATGATCCCAAAGACTCCCAAAAACTTTTGGGGCAGGATGGGATCGAGGGACTCGTTTAGGATTTGGGATTTGGGATTTTTGGGGGATTCTTTTGGGATTTTGGGGGATTTTTGGGATTTAGGATCCCATAAATTTTATGGGATCGTGCCCAAATGATCCCAAAAACTCCCAAAAACTTTTGGGGCTGGTTGGGATCGAGGGTCTCGTTTGGGATTTGGGATTTGGGATTTTTTGGGGTTTTTTGGGATTTTTTGGGGATTTTTGGGGTTTTTGGGATTTAGGATCCCATAAATTTTATGGGATCGTGCCCAAATGATCCCAAAAACTCCCAAAAACTTTTGGGGCAGGATGGGATCGAGGGTCTCGTTTGGGATTTGGGATTTGGGATTTTTGGGGGATTCTTTTGGGATTTTGGGGGATTTTTTGGGGGATTTTTTGGGGGATTTTTTTGGGGGATTTTTGGGGGATTTTTGGGATTTAGGATCCCATAAATTTTATGGGATCGTCCCCAAATGATCCCAAAAACTCCCAAAAACTTTTGGGGCAGGATGGGATCGAGGGACTCGTTTAGGATTTGGGATTTGGGATTTTTGGGGGATTTTTTTGGATTTTGGGGGATTTTTGGGATTTGGGATCCCATAAATTTTATGGGATCGTCCCCAAATGATCCCAAAAACTCCCAAAAACTTTTGGGTCTGGATGGGATCGAGGGTCCCATTTGGGGTCGGGATTTGGGATTTTTTGGGGTTTTTTGGGATTTTTTGGGGATTTTTGGGGTTTTTGGGATTTAGGATCCCATAAATTTTATGGGATCGTCCCCAAATGATCCCAAAAACTCCCGGATTTTGTGGGGCCGGAGTGGGAAATTTGGGTCTCATTTGGTGTCGGGATTTGGGATTTTTTTGGGATTTTTTGGGTTTTTTGGGGGATTTTTGGGGATTTTTTGGGGGATTTTTTGGGGGGATTTTTGGGGGTTTTTGGGATTTAGGATCCCATAAATTTTATGGGATCGTGCCCAAATGACCCCAAAAACTCCCAAAAACTTTTGGGGCAGGATGGGATCGAGGGTCTCGTTTAGGATTTGGGATTTGGGATTTTTGGGGGATTTTTTGGGGGATTTTTGGGGATTTTTGGGATTTAGGATCCCATAAATTTTATGGGATCGTCCCCAAATGATCCCAAAAACTCCCAAAAACTTTTGGGGCTGGATGGGATCGAGGGTCTCGTTTGGGATTTGGGATTTGGGATTTTTGGGGGATTTTTTGGGGGATTTTTGGGGGTTTTTGGGATTTAGGATCCCATAAATTTTATGGGATCGTCCCCAAATGATCCCAAAAACTCCCAAAAACTTTTGGGGCAGGATGGGATCGAGGGTCTCGTTTGGGATTTGGGATTTGGGATTTTTGGGGGATTCTTTTGGGATTTTGGGGGATTTTTGGGATTTAGGATCCCATAAATTTTATGGGATCGTGCCCAAATGATCCCAAAAACTCCCGGATTTTGTGGGGCCGGAGTGGGAAATTTGGGTCTCATTTGGTGTCGGGATTTGGGATTTTTTTGGGATTTTTTGGGATTTTTTGGGGGATTTTTGGGGATTTTTTGGGGGATTTTTTTGGGGGATTTTTGGGGGTTTTTGGGATTTAGGATCCCATAAATTTTATGGGATCGTCCCCAAATGATCCCAAAGACTCCCAAAAACTTTTGGGGCAGGATGGGATCGAGGGACACGTTTAGGATTTGGGATTTGGGATTTTTGGGGGATTCTTTTGGGATTTTGGGGGATTTTTGGGATTTAGGATCCCATAAATTTTATGGGATCGTCCCCAAATGATCCCAAAAACTCCCAAAAACTTTTGGGGCAGGATGGGATCGAGGGACTCGTTTAGGATTTGGGATTTTTCTCGGGATTTTTTGTGGGATTTTTTTCGGGATTTTTTTTAGGGGATTTTTTTTGGAGGGAGGGGGGATTTTTTTTTTGGGGGAATTTTTAAGATAACCCTAAATATTTTTTTTTTGGGATTTCTTTCCCAGATCATCCAGCAGCTGCGGAGCCTTTTCCCGTTTTTCGGGGGGCGCTACCAGGGCTGGAAGGATTCCGTGCGCCACAACCTCTCCTCCAACCCCTGCTTCGCCAAGGTTTGGGATTTCTTTGGGATTTCTTTGGGATTTCTCTGGGATTTCTTTGGGATTTCTTTGGGATTTCTTTGGGATTTTATTGGGATTTCTTTGGGATTTCTTTGGGATTTCTTTGGGGTTTCTTTGGGGTTTCTTTGGGATTTCTTTGGGATTTCTTTGGGATTTCTTTGGGATTTTATTGGGGTTTTCGGGCGGGTTTGGGATATTTGGGGTTTAAAGGGAGTTTGGGGGATTTTTGGGGAATTTTTGGGGATTTTTTGGGGGATTTTTTGGGGATTTTTGGGGATTTTTATGGGGATTTTTTGGGGGATTTTTTTATTATTTTTTTTGGATTTTTGGGGATTTTTTGGGGATTTTTTTGGGGATTTTTTTATTATTTTTGGGGGATTTTTTGAGGATTTTTTGAGGATTTTTTGAGGATTTTTTGGGGATTTTTGGGGATTTTTTGAGGATTTTTTGGGGGATTTTTTGGGGATTTTTTGAGGATTTTTTGAGGATTTTTTGGGATTTTTTGGGGAATTTTTCTGAATTTTTTGGGATTTTTTGGGATTTTTTGAGGATTTTTTGAGGATTTTTTGAGGATTTTTTGGGGATTTTTGGGGAATTTTTGAGGATTTTTTGGGATTTTTTTGGGAATTTTTGAGAATTTTTTGGGATTTTTTGGGATTTTTTGAGGATTTTTTTGGATTTTTTGGGGGATTTTTTGGGATTTTTATGGGGATTTTTTTGGGGGATTTTTTTATTATTTTTTTGGATTTTTGGGGGATTTTTTGGGGATTTTTTTGGGGATTTTTTTATTATTTTTTGGGGATTTTTTGAGGATTTTTTGAGGATTTTTTGTGGGATTTTTTGGGGATTTTTTGGGGGATTTTTTGGGGATTTTTTAGGGGATTTTTTGAGGATTTTTTGGGGATTTTTTGAGAATTTTTTGGGGATTTTTTGGGATTTTTTGGGATTTTTTGAGGATTTTTTTGGATTTTTTGAGGGATTTTTTGGGATTTTTTTGGGTTTTTTTGGGGATTTTTTTATTATTTTTTGGGGATTTTTTGAGGATTTTTTGAGGATTTTTTTGGGATTTTTGGGGAATTTTTGAGGATTTTTTGGATTTTTTTGGGAATTTTTGGGAATTTTTTGGGATTTTTTGGGATTTTTTGAGGATTTTTTTGGATTTTTTGGGGGATTTTTTGGGATTTTTTTGGGATTTTTTTTTTTTATTTTTTTGGGAATTTTAGGGGATTTTTGGGGATTTTTTTGAGGATTTTTTGGGATTTTTTGAGGATTTTTTGGGGATTTTTTGGGATTTTTTGGGATTTTTTTGGATTTTTTGGGATTTTTTGAGAATTTTTGGGGATTTTTTGGGGATTTTTTTGGGATTTTTTGGGATTTTTTGCGGATTTCTTGGGGGATTTTTTGTGATTTTTTGGGGATTTTTTGGGGATTTTTGAGGATTTTTTTGGGATTTTTGGGGGATTTTTTTATTTTTTTGGGGATTTTTTGACGATTTTGTGGAGATTTTTTAGGGTATTTTTTGGGGATTTTTTGGGATTTTTTGGGGATTTTTTTTTATTTTTGAGGGAATTTTTGGGGGATTTTTTGGGGATTTTTGGGGATTTTTTGGGGATTTTTTGGGGATTTTTGGGGGATTTTTTGTGATTTTTTGGGGATTTTTTGGGGATTTTTTTGGGAATTTTTGGGAATTTTTTGGGGATTTTTTTGGGGATTTTTTGGGGATTTTTTTGGGATTTTTTGGGGATTTTTTGGGGATTTTTTTTATTTTTGAGGGATTTTTTTTTGGGATTTTTTGGGGATTTTTGGGGATTTTTTGGGGATTTTTTGGGGATTTTTTGGGGATTTTTGCGGATTTTTTGGGGATTATTTGGGGGATTTTTTGTGATTTTTTTGGGATTTTGGGGGATTTTTATGGGATTTTTTGGGGTTTTTTGGGGATTTTTTAGGGGTTTTTTGGGGGATTTTTTGGGATTTTTTTTTATTTTTTTAAGGATTTTTTTGGGGATTTTTTGATGATTTTTGGGGGATTTTTGGGGGATTTTTTAGGGGTTT